>NC_046161.1:18725724-18870724 GCF_011064425.1 Rattus rattus | reverse complement strand
CCACAGGCCCTGTGACGTGGCTTCATAGAAGCAAAGGCTGCATTGCTGTTCCTGGCCAGCAGAGCAAGGCGAGCATAGGAGGGCTCAGGTGAGTCCTTAAACTGCCTCTGCTGTGGAGCGGGGGCAAGCAGGAGAGGTCCTCCCAAATATCCTCATCTTTAAACCAAGAAGGTGAAAGGTGATAATCCTCAAAAGCCAACTGCATGACTTGGGTCTGTCACCTACCTCACAAAATGAAATCTCCCCAAAGTGAGCTTGGTCTCCTAAAGGGAAATGTTAAAAGCGACCCATGGGGCTGCCCGTCAGTCACTGCCAGCAACTGAAGCCACCTAGTGGTCGACAAAGCCCTAACTTACAGCCTCAGAAAACCACGTCTAGAGGGAACAGACTCATTCTGCTCCAAGTTGTGACTTCTGTTCTCCTTTACTCCCAGTCCCTTAAGGTCTGGGAACCTGAGTCCTCAAGAACTTCCTGATGTTGAAAGACCTGCTGTCTGCTGGCTTCTCAAGACAAGGCAGGAACCATTTTCCTTGGAATTCAAACAGACACTTCCGCTAAGTCTGAACCTTCCGGGGCCTATAAAGCAAGAGAGCTGACATGGCCCGGTACAAGCATTCTTGTTCAAATATGTTACTCTTTGAACCAGAGAGCTTCACATCTCTCACATTCCAATACTGACAATTAGATGTGTTCTGAAATTCTGCAAAACGTGTTAATTTATAGAAAAATAAATCAGTTTTTTTCCATTGTTCAGATAAGAAGCTGTTGTCAATTTAGATATGAGAATTATTTAGAAAACCATTGAGGCTCTGAGATAGATAATGAGGGATGTGTGTATTTCTTTAGCTTCTCAAAATCCATTCTTTGCCTATGATTGGTGTCCAAACAAAAGAGAGTCTTGTCTCACAGAAACACCTAACATCAACATCGACAGGATATCTTGATCCTTTAAGTAAGACCAGTAATTTCTTAAGTAATTTATCTTTATTTGCTCACATCAGAAATACTGGATTCGGGGCTGGGGATTTAGCTCAGTGGTAGAGCACTTACCTAGGAAGCGCAAGGCCCTAGGTTAGGGTCCCCAGCTCAAAAAAAAAAAAAAAAAAAAAAAAAAAAAAATACTGGATACAATCTAGATCAAATAAGAGAAACTTTAACTGTGTTTAAATCTACTTGTCATTATTATTATCATTATTATTATTAAAAATATCAAACAATGTGTTTTTAAATATTTCTTCTTGTTGGCTATTTTATGTAACAATATGGTCCATATATAGGCTATATGGGCTGAATCTCTGAATGAATTTCATGCTGAAAGGGTCAGAAGTTAAATGTAACACTGTAGATACAATCCACAGACCACATGAAGCTCAAGAAGAAGGACAACCAAAGTGTGGATACTTTAGTCCTTCTTAGAAGGGGGAACAAAAATATCCATAGGAGGAGATATGGAGACAAAGTCTGAAGCAGAGACTGAAGGAACAGCCCTTCAAAGCCTGCCACCCATGAAAAAGATCTTCTGGAAGTTCATGGTCACCATCTGGGCCTGGATCCCGAAACACCTGTCTGCAGCGATGGCCACGCAGTTCTTTCCCTTCATGGCCATGACAGCCCCTCCACTGTAGGCCATACTGGATGTGACTGTGCTGTAGTAGGAGCCTCATCTCCACTGCGGTGCCTACAAACTGGCCCTGGGGAAATGGGTTTTCAAACATGGAAAATCTGAGGGGACACTGAAGAATCACTAAGGTACGTCTCCAAGTTGGGGGGAGATAAATGGCGAGCTGTTTCTCACCTACCCTCAGCACTGCAGACAGCACCCACAGACGGGCAGTGACCAGATGTTACTGAGCATAATATGCTGGATACACAATGTGTGCAAACACGGATTCCTTTTAAAAGCTTAACTGCTAACAGGATGACAACGTCATGTACTCCTTTGGGTTATGATCTACTTTTATTGTGTTTTATAGTTACAAAACAAATTTCAAGGAAAATTTTTATTTCTTTTCAAGCAAAATAAAATTTCTCTGTTTCATTGTCAGAAAGTGAATTGGGATCGATTACTTGGAGAATAAACATTCCTGACCTTCAAAACCGTTCTCTACTTCTCTTAGTCTGACAAAGGCCTCTATGCAGGTTGAACCTAGGAGGACGGCAGTTCCATGCTGACAGAGAATAAGCAGCTTCCTTCATTTGCTGATACAACAAACAAAGGAGTAACACAGGAAAAACAACAGGAACACACACTGGTTCTAGCTCCTCTCCAACACCATTTGATGCAAACGGAAGCTTTTTTTTTTTTTTTTTTTTTTTTTTTTTTTTTTTGGTCTGGGGTCCGAACCCAGGGCCTTGCGCTTCCTAGGCAAGCACTCTGCCACTTAGCTAAATCCCCAACCCCAAACGGAAGCATTTTTAACTATGCTTGCCAACAGCCGGGTTCTATTACTAAATTAAGTGAGACATAGCAAAGAAATCTTTAAACACTAATTTCTCTGCCACGTCAGAAAAGCGGCACATGCCTTGTCAGCCGCAGTGAGAGGGTTTCTTGACCAGGGACTGACCTGAGTATCTGGATAGTGTTGGATCTATTATTATTCATTTGAAACACACAAATTAAACATCCACTATACAACAGAAGATGCAAGAAAAATAAGACGTGATTCGTGCCCTATACAAACATTGGCCTAGGTGGAAGGGAAACCATATATTTGTTTTAAATGGCAACTGTAGCCCCACTCTGACAGATACTGTGGTTCAGTAGACAGCTCTGACCTATGTGAAAGAGCTGACCGTGGCTTGGAATGTTAAACCCCCACGCTGTTTTCTTCGGTGGGAGGGATTTACACCTGTTTTCTGCCTAGAAAGCTGGAATTAAATGTGGTTAATAACCTGGAGAGCCAGGGTTCACCCAAGTCCCCCAAACTCTTCTGTTTATCCCAGATGCCTGAGCACCGTACCTCAGTCAATAGAACTCAATTGTAAGAAAGGGGTGCCGTGTACTTTCAAGAGTCCACTATTGCTTATTCCAGACCCTTCCTCCACAGACCCTTAAGCTTTGTTTTGATAATTGACACACACACACAAAAAAAAACGTTATTCCAACTCGTAAATATGGTTAAATATGTCAAAAACAAACTGCCCAGTGTCAGACTGTACAGGCTTGAACCAACACTGTCTAACTAAGTCGTATTGAACGGGTTTCCTTCTTGCCTTGGGTGGATGATTCCTCTGGAGCGGCAGCATTTGCAGGGACCCCCTCAGACAACAAACGCTATGGAGGTTGTGGAGAGACAGGAACCTTGACTCATCCATAGGAAGAGCATAAACTGTCAGAGCCCCTTCTAAATGCAGTGTGGAGATTTCTCAAGCACGTCACATGCGTGCTGTGGCCCAAAGGGCTCTATTCCTACCTCGGAGGTACCTGAACAAGGAGCCTTACTGCTGTTTTGGTATGACGTACGCATGGGGTGGAGAGCAGTGTGCCATGACGTGCATGTGGAGGTCAGAAGACAACTTTGTGAAGTGAGTTCTCTCCTTCACGTAGGCTCCGGGGTTGAACGAAGGAGATCAGGCCCATAAGACCAGTGCTTTAATGCTGAGCCATCTTGCCCACCCTGCTTTTTCCAGCAAACTCAGTGCTTTATGAAAATAAGTCTGACCATAAGAGAACCTACTGGCATAATTTGTAAAAAGTATGTGTCAAGAAACTACTTTGTCAATTTTTCAGAAATAATTATGCTCTGTTGGTCCTTTTCGGCGTAGCCACTTCATATTAGCCTAGTGCACACAGCTCACACTGAATGCAAAAGTGCTGTGCCAGGAGGAAGCAAGTCTGGAGGCTACATTCCCTACAGTGTTTTTCCTACCCCTTCCAGGCTGACTTCCAAAGGAGGAAAATTATAATGATTTTTAAGGTGCAATTTGAGGCTTGGTAAATGGCATTCAGTTATTATTGCTACCCACCATTACTTTTAATAATCAAGAACATGGGTTATTTGAGGGAGGGATGTGGTAATTAGAATGGCCAGGGAATGTACGAGGAAAATGGAGGAACCAAAGCCAGCTCCAAAGACATCACAGTAGCACGAACTCTGCAAAAATAAGTAGTCACCAAAAAATTGCAGAAATTACAGACTTATGAAAGGAACTAAACAAAGTTCCTTTGTAGTAAGAACATTTCTTTGCATTAGGACTCAAAACAAACCTGTTCTTTTACTAGACTTACTAGAAAGTCTACATAAGCCCATGAAACCAGACTAGTTTGTATTTGCAGACTAAACAAGAAATTACCAAAAAGGAAGGAGAGTGATGTAACCCTTAGAAGTGGCCACTTTGTACTCGGGTCTGACGCACTATAACCTCCTCCGCTATCGTAAGAAATCAGTTGGCGTCTCCTACGTCCAGTCACCATCCTGGAGGCTACGGACGCACAGGCTGTCCTGCACACACCTAGCAGGGAATTCAAAGTGTAACGGGTGGTACAGACGTGCTGTCCAGGGAGACTACAGGAACCCAAGTGAAAAACATCGAAACTCAACAGGAAGCGAGAGAACCCATCCTACAGGGGGTGATTCAGGACAAGTGAGGAAGTGTGGCACCACAAAGAGCCCTGCGGGAACACACACACCACCACGGCGTGGCAGGGTCTTTTTACTGAGAGCCAGAACCAGATACTCAATGGGAATCTACTGGGTAACCAAGACATGGCAGGCACAGCTCCCAGAGAGACGGAATCAGTGAAGGAAAGGCACAAAAAGTGCCGGCTTCCAGGAGCTCAGACTCTACAGAACACAGGAAAGCAGTAAACAAAAGCAATGAATACCGAGTGCGCTCAACAGTGACAGGCACAGTGGAGAGAATCACCAGGTAAATGATGAGTCAGGCTGGGTCACGTGTGAGGCATACGATCTAAGCTTAGCACTGAGCTGAAGAGCCAGACCTGCCTGACTTTCATAGTCTCCATATCAAAAACCAAAGATAAAAATAAGTAAAACCATCTAATTGGATGCAAGAGAACAGATGTGGTGAACACGGGAGTCAGGCTACGGTACTGTGAAAGAGTGCAGAAAGGGCCCAGGCATCGCTATCCATTAGGGTGCCTGGCTCTCTAGTGGGGTGAAAACTGAGTTTTAAGAAGGGCTTTGAACATCCAGCAAGGACTGCAGACTGAATCCCACAAGGGGAAGCTCACTGGGAGCTCACTGGGAGCTCACTGGGAGGCCTAACTGAGGAGAAGCTGTGCGTTTGCCTATTGTCCCTCAGTTTCTACATCACACCAGAAAACAAAGATTATTGTTCCCTGCTCAGTACTGCCCAAGCCAAGGCAGGAAGACTGAGCTTGGGGCAGACCCAGGCTGGAGAACAACACCTGGGTCAACAAGGGGCCTATGAAGAGCAAGATCCTGTTTCAGAAGTAATACTAATACCATTTAATTTATTTTTAAAAACACTGTATTACATGGTGGTATTCTGAAGGTCATCCCCAGTGATAAGGGGATTAAAAGGCCTGTACCCTACTTTGCTCTAGTGTCCTTCATACTGTACTGTTTGAACAGTCTCATAAGTAGCCCAGGCTAGCTCAAACTCAAGATTTCCCCTTGCCTCAGTTTGCAGAGTACTTGGACTATGTGTTGTCTGTTGGGCTCGGTAGTTAGGTATGCTCTTGTGCATACTGCCCTTGTTGACGACCAAGTTCAGTTCCCAGTACTCAAGTCAAATGACTAACAGCCATTTGTAGTCCTGGTTTAGGAGGAACCAATGCCTATGTCTTCCATGGGCATCTGCATTCACATGCACACATACCAATACAAACACATAATTATATATACATATATATATATATATACATATATATATACGTATATATAACCATATACAACACCATATGTGAAGTGACATAATAACTGAACGAAATAAAACAATCCTTAAAAGACATAACTGGGGGCTGAGGATTTAGCTCAGTGGTAGGAGCGCTTGCCTAGCAAGCGCAAGGCCCTGGGTTCGGTCCCCAGCTCCGAAAAAAAGAAAAAAAAAAAAAAAAAAAAAGACATAACTGAATTGGAGAATTAAAGAAAGGCTTCATGGAAGTCCCACACCCGCGGATCCTGACCTGCAGCAGCTCTCTGCTCCCAGAACCCGTGGGAGAGACCTCACCGCCTGGTCAGGTGGGCACTCCTGAGGCTGCAGAGCGGAAGAGACCACCAACACTGCCCACCCCTGCCCACATCCCTGGCCCAAGAGGAAACTGTATAAGGCCTCTGGGCTCCCGTTGAGAGGGCCAGGAGCGGCAGGACCCTGCCTGAGACACCACCGGAACCCGAAGGAAACAGACCGGATAAACAGTTCTCTGCACCCAAATCCCGTGGGAGGGAGAGCTAAACCTTCAGAGAGGCAGACACGCCTGCGAAACCAGAAGAGACTGCTCTCTGCACACTTTACTGATTCCAGAGGAAAACACCAAAACCCATCTGGAACCCTGGTGCACGGAGGCTCCCGGAAGGGGCGGCGCCAGATCTTCCTGGTTGCTGCCACCGTGAGAGCCCCGTGGGCAGCACCCTGAAAGCGAACCTGAGCCTCGGGACCACCGGTAAGACCAACTTTTCTGCTGCAAGTGACCTGCCTGGTGAACTCAAGACACAGGCCCACAGGAACAGCTGAAGACCTGTAGAGGGAAAAACTACACGCCGCGAAAGCAGAACACTCTGTCCCCATAACTGGCTGAAAGAAAACAGTAAAACAGGTCTACAGCACTCCTGACACACAGGCTTATAGGACAGTCTAGCCACTGTCAGAAATAGCAGAACAAAGTAACACTAGAGAAAATCTGATGGCGAGAGGCAAGCGCAGGAACCCAAGCAACAGAAACCAAGACTACATGACATCATCGGAGCCCAATTCTCCCACCAAAACAAACATGGAATATCCAAACACACCAGAAAAGCAAGATCTAGTTTCAAAATCATATTTGACCATGATGCTGGAGGACTTCAAGAAAGACGTGAAGAACTCCCTTAGAGAACAAGTAGAAGCCTACAGAGAGGAATCGAAAAAATGCTTGAAAGAATTCCAGGAAAACATAAATAAACAAGTAGAAGCCCATAGAGAGGAGACACAAAAATCCCTGAAAGAATTCCAGGAAAACATAAATAAACAAGTAGAAGCCCATAGAGAGGAGACACAAAAATCCCTGAAAGAATTCCAGGAAAACACAATCAAACAGTTGAAGGAATTAAAAATAGAAATAGAAGCAATCAAGAAAGAACACATGGAAACAACCCTGGATATAGAAAACCAAAAGAAGAGACAAGGAGCTGTAGATACAAGCTTCACCAACAGAATACAAGAGATGGAAGAGAGAATCTCAGGAGCAGAAGATTCCATAGAAATCATTGACTCAACTGTCAAAGATAATGTAAAAGCGGAAAAAAAAGCTACTGGTCAAAACATACAGGAAACCAGGACTCAATGAGAAGATCCAACCTAAGGATAATAGGTATAGAAGAGAGTGAAGACTCCCAGCTCAAAGGACCAGTAAATATCTTCAACAAAATCATAGAAGAAAACTTCCCTAACCTAAAAAAAGAGATACCCATAGGCATACAAGAAGCCTACAGAACTCCAAATAGATTGGACCAGAAAAGAAACACCTCCCGTCACATAATAGTCAAAACACCAAACACACAAAATAAAGAAAGAATATTAAAAGCAGTAAGGGAAAAAGGTCAAGTAACATATAAAGGCAGACCTATCAGAATCACACCAGACTTCTCGCCAGAAACTATGAAGGCCAGAAGATCCTGGACTGATGTCATACAGACCCTAAGAGAACATAAATGCCAGCCCAGGCTACTGTATCCTGCAAAAGTCTCAATTAACATAGATGGAGAAACCAAGATATTCCATGACAAAACCAAATTTACACAATATCTTTCTACAAATCCAGCACTACAAAGGATAATAAATGGTAAAGCCCAACATAAGGAGGCAAGCTATACCCTAGAAGAGGCAAGAAACCAATCGTCTTGGCAACAAAACAAAGAGAAGAAAAGCACACAAACATAAC
The DNA here is from genome assembly GCF_011064425.1 of Rattus rattus. Classification (NCBI taxonomy): domain Eukaryota; kingdom Metazoa; phylum Chordata; class Mammalia; order Rodentia; family Muridae; genus Rattus; species Rattus rattus. The sequence goes on along the minus strand of NC_046161.1, from coordinate 18,862,659 downwards.
CTCACATCCAAATATGAATATAACAGGAAGCAATAATCACTATTCCTTAATATCTCTCAACATCAATGGCCTCAACTCCCAATAAAAAGACATAGATTAACAAACTGGATACTGGGACGAGGGACCCTGCATTCTGCTGCCTACAGGAAACACACCTCAGAGACAAAGACAGACACTACCTCAGAGTGAAAGGGTTGGAAACAACTTTCCAAGCAAATGGTCAGAAGAAGCAAGCTGGAGTAGCCATTCTAATATCAAATAAAATCAATTTTCAACTAAAAGTCATCAAAAAAAAAGATAAGGAAGGACACTTTATATTCATCAAAGGAAAAATCCACCAAAATGAACTCTCAATCCTAAATATCTATGCCCCAAATACAAGGGCACCTACATTTAAAAAGAAACCTTACTAAACTCAAAAACACATTGCACCTCACACACAATAATAGTAGGAGATTTCAACACCCCACTCTCATCAATGGACAGATCATGGAAACAGAAATTAAACAGAGACGTGAGACAGACTAAGAGAAGTCATGAGCCAAATGGACTTAACGGATATTTATAGAACGTTCTACCCTAAAGCAAAAGGATATACCTTCTTCTCAGCTCCTCATGGTACTTTCTCCAAAATTGACCATATAATTGGTCAAAAAACGGGCCTCAACAGGTACAGAAAGATAGAAATAATCCCATGTGTGCTATCGGACCACCACGGCCTAAAGCTGGTCTTCAATAACAATAAGGGAAGAATGCCCACATATACGTGGAAATTGAACAATGCTCTACTCAATGATAACCTGGTCAAGGAAGAAATAAAGAAAGAAATTAAAAACTTTTTAGAATTTAATGAAATGAAGGTACAACATACCCAAACTTATGGGACACAATGAAAGCTGTGCTAAGAGGAAAACTCATAAGCTGAGTGCCTGCAGAAAGAAACAGGAAAGAGCATATGTCAGCAGCTTGACAGCACACCTAAAAGCTATAGAACAAAAAGAAGCAAATACACCCAGGAGGAGTAGAAGGCAGGAAATAATCAAACTCAGAGCTGAAATCAACCAAGTAGAAACAAAAAGGACCATAGAAAGAATCAACAGAACCAAAAGTTGGTTCTTTGAGAAAATCAACAAGATAGATAAACCCCTAGCCAGACTAACGAGAGGACACAGAGAGTGTGTCCAAATTAACAAAATCAGAAATGAAAAGGGAGACATAACTACAGATTCAGAGGAAATTCAAAAAATCGATCTTACTATAAAAGTTCTATACTCAACAAAACTTGAAAATCTGCAGGAAATGGACAATTTCCTAGACAGATACCAGGTACCGAAGTTAAATCAGGAACAGATAAACCAGTTAAACAACCCCATAACTCCTAAGGAAATAGAAGCAGTCATTAAAGGTCTCCCAACCAAAAAGAGCCCAGGTCCAGACGGGTTTAGTGCAGAATTCTATCAGACCTTCATAGAAGACTTCATACCAATATTATCAGGCGGACTGTCAGGATGCGCTCTGCTTCTCTGGTTCCCGTGCCTCTGGGCTTCCCTTACTTCTCCACACCCTCTGGTTTTGTTCCAAGGCTATCCTTGATGTCTCCTAACACCCATCTGCACTCTGAGAGTCCAGGGCCGTATCAGACATTTCTACCTCTTTGCAGAGGACTTCCGCTCATCCTCTCGCCTATAACCGTGAATGCCATACACAGGGTCAGATCATGTCTATGTATTTCCAGTCAGGGAATGGTAATTTAGGAGTCCTCCTGGTTTAAAATGTGCCTAGGAACACATCTGCTTCCATTTATACATTTCAGTTACCGTAAGTTAGACAGCTGAAAAACAAAACCTTCCTCCCTTCTCCTGTTTTCTCAACTCTTCCAGTTAAACCATCATCGATGTAATACTCCAAACAGCCACCAAAATCTGCCCCATGCATGGATGCTAAAGGACAGTGCTTCCCTTTGCTTCCTGATGCTGTGCTAAAACAACATGAGCAAAAGTAACCTGGGGAGGGCATTAGGATTTACTTGGTCTCCAGGTCATAGCCCATCGTGGAAGGAAGCCACGGCAGGAACCTGGAGGCAGGGACTGAGGCAGAGACCACAGAGAAACACTGTTACTGCCTTGCTCCTCCCGGTTTGCTCAGTTTGCTCAGTTTGCTCCTATACAACCCAGGACCACCCTCCCAGGGATGTCATGGTCCACAGTGGTTGAGGCTCTCCCACAGCAATCATTAATCAAAAGAATGTCACAAAGACTTGCCCACATGCCGCTGTGATGGGGGCATTTTCTCAGAGCTCCACCAGAAAGCCTGGCTTATGTCAGCTTTACAACTTCTCTTCCTGTGTCTGAGTCTCCTCACTTGCAGAATGGAGTAGCTAAGCCAGTGAAGTGATTGCCTCGGAGCAGCGAGAGTGATCTGGCTCACCAGCATGGTGACTCTGAGTGAGCTTACAATTCCTGGTTCTCCACTCCAGCGATGTGTGGGAATACCTGGGATCACCTCTGAAACACAATCTGCACGTACGTGACAAAGACCCTCAGACTCTAGTGTCTCTAAAGTCACTGCCACTGAGCGCTAGGTCTTAGACTAGTCCTTCTCAACCTTGCTAAGGCTGTGACCCTTTAACACGGTTCCTCATGCTGTGGTGACTCCAACCACAAGATTATTTTCAGCGATATTTCACATTTCATAACTATAAATAGCTACTGTTAGGAATCGTAATGTAAATATCTGTGTTTTCCAATGGTCTTAGTCAACTCCTATGAAAGGGCTGTTTGATCCCCAAAGGGGTTGTGACCAGGTTGAGAGCCACTGGTATATGCCATCATTTCTGTCACTTCCACTTGACAAATGAGGAAATTCAGGCTCAGAGAATGGGAAACTCAAGGCTTCATACGTAGTAAGTGTACCTTTGTGCCATACGGCAACTAACACTTAAACACACTCCACACAAATGCAACAGCGGTGCTTACACTGCTTCAAAAAAGGCTTCGCTACCCCCATTACCCTTGATCCACTTCACTATTGCCTGAAAGTTTAGGAGAATCACTAAAAAGTGAAACTTCAAATTTGCTTTCCCAGTTAATTAGTTGTGAATAGAGTCTCCAAACAGGCATAAGACGCACAGGGAATCCTCTCGTTCCCCGGAGAAACACGGTTGGGATCAAGAACAATACAGTCTGATAAACTCTCATAACTACTCTGACAATTTCATAGTGATTTGGAGAATGCATTTTCAAACTTCCAAGAAGAGATCCGAATGTCTCCTAAAACTGCCACACAAGGACTGGCGGGAAGGCTCGCTATGTAGGCACCTAAGGACCTGAGCTCTCATGTCCAGATTCCGTGCAGAGCCAAGCCCCCAGCATGCAGTGCACACTCCTACAAAGAGACACCAGGCCACGGAAGGCGAAGATCAACAGCCAAGGCTGTCCTGACCTCTGCATACACACTCTGGCACATCCACAGTGACACACACACACATACAAACACATGCACTCCACACACAGAATATCCATGGATATGCACACAGATAAAAATGCCTCCATGCCGGTTTAAGCATATTATCAACTGGTTAAGATGAAGACACTCATGACAGCCTTCAAAATTCAGTAGGAAATAACAGTTCTTGGGTATAAAAAATTGGAATAAATTTTGCTTTCTTATAGCTCTATATTCATAAAATGTCAATAAAATACATTTAATATCTAATCTTACAATAAATCTTAGCAATAATAATTCTTGAATTTAGACCAGCTGAAATAGCTTTTGAAACTCACCAATGTTTACCCTTGCCTTTACTATTGCCTGAAAGTTTAGAATAATCACTAAAAAACTAAACCTTCAATTTTGCTTTCCCAGTTAATTCGGACATCAAGCCTATGTTTAATTCTACTCTATTGTCTCTCAGAAGAGCGAAGAAGGCTGGAGTGAGCTACCCTTCCAAATGGAGTCCTTGCCACTTCATCCCACAGACACTGCTGCACTTCCAACTAGGAGGGGGTCTGGGAGGCATGCGGTCACCCAGACGCCCAAGGTCCTGAGAACACAGACCACGCCTCAGCCACATTCTTTCACCAGGCAGAAGATGACGTGTACATGCCCATCTTCAGTTCTACCTGCTTACACGGACATGGTCAAGGTCAGGGCTCACTCGTTTTACCTGGCTCGTGACTTGTCACTCATTAAATGATGTCACATTGTAGACCTCCTAACAATATATCATAATTGGTTTGTTTTAGAATTTGAATTTGGGGTATTATAAAATAACAATTTTGCAAGAGATTCAGTGAAATTGAGCAGGAGAAATAGTTCTCTACCACATGCTAGTCTATCACTGTTTACAAGGCTTCTATGAAACTGGCTAATTAATAATCACACTCAGAATACATAGCTCATCCAGACATAACCTGAGTTAGTAACATTTTTGTTATAGGATATTTTCAATGTCTGCCTGTCTTTAAAACTGAGAAATTTCCATACAACAAATATTTGCTAAAGCAAAGACTACACTAAGAAGGAGGGTTTTAGACTGTGTTTAATTACTAGTAAGGATTATTTTAAATTCTACGTGATTCACGACAAGCTATGGATATGTTTTAAGCCTCTGAAGCGTATACCCTTCTAGGCGAGGAGTAAAAGGGCTTTCTTCATGGTTGCTAATCACATGTGTACTATAGGCTGAAACCCCTCTGAGTTCAAAACACTGCAAAACACTGCACCACTTCCTGTCCAATAACGATCGTCTACACGAAGAATTAAAATCTTAATTTTTCTACTGCATGCACACAGCTGGGAGATACACTAAAAGCACATATGTGCTAAGTTAAGAGTCACAGTGACGCGCACAGCAACCACTGGTGGCTGTCATTAACCACACAGCTTAATGAGGTCTGGGACAGCATCACCCCATTTCCACAGCTCTGAGGCACTTGCCGACATTGTTCACGGGACTGTTCCTACAGGTTCCGTCTCCTTAATAGATTGGTTATAAGATTTGCTATCTCAACGACCTGCCCAAGTATCTTACTGTACACTTCTTCTAGAATGCCTTATGCTAAAGTCGCATGGAGACAGACTTTGAGGGGCTTTTGAATGTTTAAAGAGAAAACCAATTACTCTGGTATCTAGCGCAGCCTGACTGTAAGCAGCCCACGCACACGTGGGAGCCCTTTGCACCGCTGTCTCTTATTGGTGTCCAGGTAAGAACAGAAGCACAGGCCTTTTGTCTGTCTACTCACAAAACAAACTTTTCACAACAGAACCTCTCAAGAAATGAAAATGCATCTGACACCTCCCACCCTGCAACAGCAACCTAATAACAACTGGCTGGCTGGCACACTCAGCGCCCACGCCTTTCCAGACCGCAATCAAAAGAGACGCAGTGCTTCACTTTTACTCTACGACTAGAAAGGGAAAAGACATATTTTAAAGTTATAAAATTTTTGCTTTTTTTGTTTCCTTTTCCTCTGTTTTTATTTTAAGTATAGGAATATTATGAATTTGCAATGATAATAATATAAAATGAATTCAGTTTTTGGAATAAAAAATATTTTAGTCATATAATGTCAGAATTAAAAATTCATGAGATAAAATAACTTGTCTTTTTTAATCACAGTCTTCTATGATTTTCAAAATTCTTCGAATTTTGCTTCAAGACTGGTGTGTGTTTCATCAAAAACCGTTTGTCAGTGGGCAAGGCTGCAGCTTTATAATCCCAGAACGCAGGAGGCTGATGCAGGAGGATGGCAGATTAGAGGCTGGCCACCTGGAGTGAGACCCTGCATATTCATTACTTTTCTGCAGCTGTGACAAAGCAATGTGACTAAGTCAACACGCAGAAGAGGAGTTTACTTGAGTTTACGGATCCTGAGGGATACACACACACACACACACACACACATACACACCTCAAATTAAATTATTTTTTTATTTAAAGAACCCAAAAAGGAACTGTATAAATTAAAAAATATACTTATTATAAAACAGCCAATTTCTCAAATAGTATCTACAGAAGCCTGAAGACCAGTAGAAATTTTTAAGTGCTAAAATACTATGACTACTGAACTGCAAAATTATCCTTTCAAAGTAGGCATAAGATAAACAAATCCAAACCTGCAGGATGGAAGTAGAAAATGTCATCCTGAATGAAGTAGCCCAGACACAAAAGGACATGGGCAGTTTGTACTCACTGGTAAGCGGATCTCAGCCATAGAGTACAGAATGCCCGTGCTACGATCCACACACCCAAAGAAGCTAAATAACACATCTACTCAGAAGGGAAACAAAATAGTCATCAGAAGTGGACGGAGGGAGGGGACGGAGTGGGAGAGGGAGGGGAGGGGAGCAGGGTGGGGGAATCAGGTGCAGGGAGAGCTGGGTAGGGAGGACTGGGGAAGTAGATGGAAGTTGGTGGGGGATGGGAGTGGATACTGGAGGTAGGGGACGGACTGATGGACTAACAAAATCTCTAGGAAGCGTCAGAGAACTGAGATGGGGGAGGCTCCAGAGACTCTATGAGGGTGACCCTAGCTGAGACTCCTAGCAATGGGGATGTGGAGCCTGAAGTAGCCATCTTCTGTAGCCAGGCAGGACCCCCAGTGGAGGAATAAGGACACCCACCCACAAAACCTTCCACCCAAAATCTGTCCGGCCTATAAGAAGTGCACGGACAAAGATGCAGCAGAGACTGAGGGCCAAGCGATAACTGGCCCAACTGGAGACCCGCCCCATGGGTCGCTATTGATACTGTGTTATACCTGAGGACAGGAACCTAGCTTAACCGTCCTCTGAGGGATCCACCAAGCAGCTGAAACATATGAAACAATCCGCAGACAAAAATTAGACAGCGCTTGGGGAGTCTTGTGGAAGAGTTAGGCAAAGGACCGGGGGACCTGGAAGGGAGAGGAACCCCAAAGGAAGACTAACAGAGTCGACTGAACTGAACCCTTTGGGGCTCCCAGAGACTGACCCACCAACCAAAGAGCATAACTTTGGTGACTGGACCAAACCACAGACCCTTCCCCCTCCCCCTGCTACACCCATCCTGAACCCCACAGCCTGCACGAGTGTATAGCAGGTGTACAGCTTGTCTTCATTCGAGTCCCCCACATGTGGGGTGGGAGAGCTGACTCCGTTGCCTGCCTGTGGATCCTATTCCCCTGACTGGGCTGCCTTGTCTGGCTCAGTGGGAGAGGATGTGTGTGGCCAGCAGTGACTTGAGGAGCCAGGGTGGGTTGGTACCCAGGGGAGGCCTCCCCCTTCTCAGAGGAAAAAGGGAGGGAGGATAAAGGAAGGGGCTGTGAGAAGGGGGACTGGGAGGAGAGGGTGGGTTGCAATTTGGATGTAAAGCGAATAAATAAATTAATAAAAGGGAAACAAATTTTTAAAAGTCCTCGAAAAAAATCTGAGCGTGCCACTTGTCCACATACCATATTAAAAAGAACCAATTAAGCTAGAGCAACTTAGGACACAACCTCAAAAAAAAAAAAAAAAAAAAAAAGTGGTCAGGGTGTATAGCTCCCTCGTCAGACTCCTTGCAACAATGCACGAGGCCCTGGGTTGGTGCGAGGGGCTTAAAGGTTTAGGAAGGAGCAGAGGCAGTAAGAACGGTAAATGTAGATATATCTAAGGGTTATTAAATATTCAAAAACATATCACTATTTGTAAGTCACTATTAAATCACCAAATGGGGTAGTATTAGTAATGTTTTTCCCATTTGTTGTAAATAAGGGGGTGGGAAAAAGAAAAGTGTGCCCAGAGGTAATCAGCTCCAAGTCCCAAAGGTGACTCAGGAACTCTAAGGAAAGAATCTGTTGTCATCTCCATCATCGGGATAAGGAGCAGGTTAAAAGCTTTAGAGACATTCTTGCTAAACTGAGAACTGTTTTCTCAATAATACAGCTATGAACTAGATATGTTCTGCTTTCCTTGCAAACCTTCCATCTGTTTCCAGTTAAATCCAGGCAAGAAGAAACTGACCACTGTATCCAAGGATCCTTCTTCCTCTGGCTTCCAGTTGAGTTTGGCCAAATATTGGAAAGCTGGGAAGAGACAGGAGCGAGGAAGGAACAGGGGTTCCAGGGTTCACTTCACTGACTTAGCCCCCCTGGTTCCCTCCAGGCAGCCTCTGCTGTAGCTGCAGCCACTCTGCTAGGAATAAATAATAAATCCTATCTCTTGGTCCTTTGTGTGCACCAAGAGTGAGTTTCAAGATGCATCTCCCTTTGTTAGCATTTCTCACACTGTACACACAGTCTCGGCTACCCTGTTTGAATGCGCCATTTACTTTCTATCATAATAGTTTATAACATGAAAGGTTATAAATTAGTGATGGTTTCCATTCTTAGGTAGGGTGTCCATTGCTGTGAAACAAAAACCATGACCAAGAAACCCTTATAAAGGACCACATCTACTCCAACAAGGTCACACTTCCTGATAGTGCCACTCCCTGGGTCAAGTATATTCAAACCACCACACTAGGTGATAAAAATAAAACAGACAGCAATACCCCGGATGCTAAATTTGGGAACAACAAGACTGACTAAGAGATTTTGCTAGTGTATCTTGGATTTTTATGTCATCCATAAAAGTTTGTAACAGGGCCTACTTCAAAGTTCATTGACATAAAGTTATAGATATTTATCAAGTAGATACGTTTGCTCCATACATTCAGTGTGCAGTAAGAAGCAGGTACCTACCATATCAATTACCTCAACTGCCTATCATTTGTGTTAGACTTGGGAGACTGCTCAGAAGCCCACTAGCCGTCCTGATACATGGACTCAACTGTGGTCAACCATAGTCACCGTATTGTTCTACGGAGAGCATTAGCGTGGCTCCTCCTAACCATGGTGTTATTTGATACGAAAACAAGCTCAGGGCAGCAGCTCCCTCAGAGCAAATACTAAATAATTATTAAATTATCATCATTACTGACTACTCCTACTTACTTCATAGGTATAATACAAAGTTGGCCACATAACTGCTGTCAATATATATATAAATATTTTTACATTAATTGTCAGCTAACCGATCAAATTTCATACCAGAAAACTAAGCCAAGGGCAAACTATGGCTTTTACAAAACTACACTTTGCCTACCTTGAGATTAAAATGTAAGTAGTCTACATAAACTGTGTAAATAAGCACGTGCATGCCTTAGAAGAGAACAGGTTTGCTCCAGCTCAACGGTATTGGGAGATTTTTCGAAAAAGTGGGGTAAATTGGGATCAATCTTACTTCAGCTGGCTTCTGGCTAAAGTAAATTCTAACTGGGTCAAGTCAAAGCAAATCATTTGAATATATCATATACAACTGCTCTAAGCCCCACCCTGCTGCAAAAAGGATGGATCAGATAGAAATCAAGCATGCATTTCTGACCAGAAATCCTTAAAAGTGAGAGCAGCAATCTGAAAACTCAAACCAAGAACACATACAGTATCCATCTGTCAGGTTTAATCCATGACTGACAGTCTGGGCACTCGTGCTGCCAGACACAGCCAGCCGGGGGAAGGTCATGCGTGGCTGCCAAACTGGTTGCACGTCCTTCAAAACCCACCGAGGCCACTGCCTGACGGACATCGACAGTAATAACATATTTGGCAACCCCAGCCAGCTGCCTTCCAAATCTTCTCTAAGGGAACAGCAGCATCGGGAACAACAAGGACCGTAGCTGTGTACCGACTCCGTGTGTGGAAGGACAGAGGTTTAAGTTCCTTTGTACGGCGCTGAGAAAGTGGTTCCTGTCCGTCCGACCTCCGTGTGGATGACAGTTCTAGGCCTTGCACGTAGGAGCTGCAACCGGCTGTCTTCCTGAATCGGGCCCCCCTCACGTAACCTTGAACAGTTTATGTTCTTGATGCCGCCCAGCAAAAGAAGGGAGCCAAAGCACGTGGCCACTAACGAAGTCTTGACGTGACTTGTTACGTCATTTTTATAGGGGACACTCGGGTCTGTCTAGCTTTTAACTTGGACCCGATCTTCTCAATTAGAGAGGCGTCCTGAGACAACTGTCCTTCTGTAAGGGATTTACTCCCACTGCTTAGTTATGAGCTCTCAAGGGAAAATACTCACCAAAAACAAACCAACCAGAATAAGTAGCAAAGTATAGCCACGACAATGTGTAATGCCAGGTGCCTGGCGCTCTCCTGGGAGGTTACGTTACCTCTCTTTCCCACAACAGCACTGTGAGGGAGATACTGGACACAGACTCATTCACAGACAGAAGGGGCTTAGGTGTAGAGAAGTTTAACACGCTGCCGGGTCCCAGAAGTCACGAGGTAGTCATCCCGTACATGACAGCCTTCTGCTTTAAGCACTGTGATAACCCCACACCAAGAATGTGGCTTTTTAAATATTCCTGGGCTCAAATATCACTGAACTAAGAGGCTTCTACAACTCTCCTCTCCTTCACCTCTCCCGTTTATTCTCAGGTCAATCATTTAGTCCACGATTGTCAACAAAAAGGGTCTATGTAGCCCAGGCTGGCTGGGAGCTTTCTACATAGCTGAATCTGAACATGAACTCCTGATCCTCTTGCCTTAACCTCCCCAGAGCAGAGATTACAAGGTGTGCCCCATAATGCCTGATTTATGCCATGCTGGGAATCAAACCTGGGCTCTCAGGCCTACTAGGCAATCACACTGCCAATTAAGTTATATTACATCACCAACCATCCTGATTCTTAAAATACTATTTTATCAGCCTAATTCAGAGTTAGTGACAGACACTGGTTTTCTTTTCATCCTTTTCTAAGCAGAATATAGTCAGCTAACTCGCAGAAGCCATTGTATTGGTGAGCCACAGTGCATATATGTCATTGTATTCTGCAAACAGTGAGAAGTACGTGTCTATAAACAGATCTGTTTCTACCTGTCTTTCCTCTGATCCCCTTTACCTCCAGACTGCCAGCCCTGGTGCCAGAGCCATCCTCCTGTGATTGTCACATTGCATGCACTGTTACAGAGCAACCACATGTCAAGCTAGCCACTCCTTCTCACCACAAGGGAACTTAGGCTCTCCTTGTAGCACACCCTTCCCAGTGTACTCTGTGGCACAATTTCATGGCTTCAGAACAATGACGTTCACTGGAAAGATTTTCACTCTCAAATAAAGTTGGTGTCCCCTGAGTAAGGGAAGGGAGTGACTACCAGGAGCATGTTACTCTGGTAACCACTGAATGGTAATTCACCACAGAGCATCTTACAGCCATAAGGTTCTCATTTCTCCATGTTTTCCTCTGGCCTGTTCTCTAGGGCTTACATCCCAGAAAAGCAGACTGCTTCCTCTCTTGTCAACAGTCACTCCTGTAAAGGCCTCTCTGTATCAAACATAGAACAGCATTTCCATTAAAATGTTCTTTTTCCTTCCCCGATCCTTGAAGATAACCAAGCTCAGAAAGACAAAAGCTTTCCTTTGAAGAGTAAATGTCACTGGCTCTCAGTCTTTCCTTTCTTCTGTTGTCCTAAGGCCCAAGAGTCAAGATACACTATTGAGTTCTATTTGGTTTCCTTAGCCTAAACAAACCACCATTAAGGGTGCCAAATTAATTCTGAGCGAATCTGCTCCAGGGCACCTGCAGGGGTGACAGCCTTTAATCTTCACATACCAAGAGTGTTTATTCACTTCTGCTGGGAAAAGATGCAGGCCAGGGGTGTCAGAGGTTAGTCAGTGAAGGAGACAAACGGGGAAGGCTCTCTCAAGGTAACAGGAGAAAGTTCTGACCCCTGAGAGTGCTTTCCCTGGCAAGTTCCAAGGACTGCCAAGTCTGGGTCACAGGTCCAGTTTCACTAAAAGCCCTCTTTGCTCCCTCAGCTTCCCACCATGCCAATGAAGCAACTTTAAGAATTTCCAAACTGCAAATCAAACATGAGAGCATGACAAATAATGGTATCTGTGAGGACACGTGTTTTAAGCTAGGTTAGCTATCCATCCGGAGACACACGTAATCTACACACAAAGTATCCCTGTGATCTGAGTCGAATTTGGCTTCAGGAATATAAATTCATTCTGTTCATCACGCTTGGGCTTCTTATTATGCCAGCAAGACTATGAAAGCATTAAAACCTCTAAATGCGATTTGCTTAATAAGAACAAAACTCTAAGGTACCGCACTGGGAGGTTACCACCTACAACACTGCTATCCGGCAGCTAACAGACCAACCGAAAGACCCACAATACCACGCTCGAGCATACCCAAAAGATGCCCCACCATGCCACGGGGGCACATGTTCCACTGTGTTCATAGGGGCCTTATTTGTGATAGCCAGAAGCTGGAAAAAACCCACATGTCCCACAACAGAAGAATGGATACAGAAAATGTGGTTCATTTATTTACACAATGGAATACTACTCAGCTATTAAGGAGAGGACATAATGAGTTTGCAGGAAAATGGATAGAACTAGAAAATATCATCCTGAGTGAGGTAACAGAACCAAAAGGACATGCACAGTATGTTCTCACTAATAAGTGAATATTAGACCAAAAAATTACAGAATATCCAAGATACAGTCCATAGAACTCAAAAAGGTCAACAAGCTGAATGGCCCAAGTGAGGACACCTCAGTCCCACTTGGGAGGGAGAAGAAAGCAACTACAAGGGGGGAGGGAGGGAGGGGACTTATTAAACCCACCTCTAGCAGATAGTCAGGCATCAAGTGAGAAATGGGGTTGCTATCCCACCGTCAAAACTCTGGCCCATAGTTCTTCCTGTCTCAAAGAAATGCAGGGATGGAAATGTAGAAGAGCCTGAGGAAAAGAAAGTCCAGCGACAGGCCCAAAGTGGGACCCAGCTCAAATGGCCAACCCAAGGCCTGACACCATTACTGAGGCTATGGGACATTCACAGAAAGGGAAACTACCATGACTGCCCTCCAAAAGACCCAACAAGCAGCTGAAAGAGTCAGATGCAGATCTGTGCACCCAACCAATGGACAGAAGCTGCTGATCCCTGTGGTTGAATCAGGGAAAAGCTGGAGGAAGCTGAGGAGGAGGGCAACTCTGTAGGAGGACCAGCAGTCTCAATTAACCTGGACCCCCTCTCAGACGCTGGATCACTAACCAAGCATCACACACCAGCTGACATGAGGCCCCAACACATGTACAGCGGAGGACTCCCAGGTCTGGGTTCAGTCAGAGAAGATGCACCCAACCCTCAAGAGACTGGAGGCCCCAGGGAGTAGGGAGGTCTGGTGGGGTGGGTGGGGTGGGGACGTCCTCATGGAGACTGAGGAGTGGTGGGAGGGAGGAGGAATGGGATGAAGAACAGCTGGGAGGTGGACTGGGAGGGGAATAAAATCTGGAGTGTATGAATGAATGAATGAATGAATGAATGAACGAACGAACGAACTAGAACCTGAGTGAAGAGTCTGACTGCTAAAAATGACTACCTGCAGTCCACAGTCATCTATGACCAAGTCTTCTCCCCTCCCCTTTGCTCTTTCCAAAGGGGAAAAAAAAATACACATATAAGCAAGTGAGTAGACAGAAGAAGACAGTTGGACAGATGGACAGACAGACTGATGACACAAGTTTGTGTGTACATCTGAAGGCAGGAAGGGAATTTTTCTGTAGCTAATAAAAGTGATTTTCTGCTTGAAAATCTGAAATAGGTGAAGCCTCATGGAAATTATTTGGTCAGATCAAAGGCAAGCACTCTAATGTAACATGATAAATTACCTATCTGTGATTGCTTCTAAGAAGGCATTCATTAAACAGTGCTTATAGCACTGTGCTTCTCTACTAGCAAGTCATAGGTTCTAGGCCACTCTCAAAGGCAGAAAGGTATCTTAGATGTCCTCACATAAAGACAAGGTCACTGTGCTGAACAGAGAAATGCAGGCGCATAAAAATGCCTCTATGGAGGCTGGAGAGAAGGCTCAGAGGTTGAGAGCACTGGTTGCTCCTCCAAAGGACCCAAGTTCAATTCCCAGCACCCACACAGCAGCTCATGGCTGTCTGTGACTCCAGTCCATGGGATCCAACACCTGACAACAGTCATACACGCAAGCAAAACATCAATGTGCATAAAATAAAAATAAAACCCTAATTTAAAAAATGCCTGTAACAAAGAGTTAAGATAATACAAGTAGTTAATTTGGATCAGATCTCCTCAGAGGGGGTGGGGAGCACCTAAGAAGCTGACCTTGATCTGATAAATGAGTATCAGTGAAGAGAAAAATAAAGGGAATTGATTATTGGTTAATGGTAGAATAGCTAAAAGTTTCTGGAGACGAGGCTGTGACTCGGCAGGACAGCCCTGGCCTTCAATGTGTAGAGCCTGGAGTTCAATCCCTAACTGCACATAAAGGGCTTGGAAACCTCCATAGAGCAGCTGCCTGTAGAACAGGCCCTAGCTATTGACTACATGAAACAGTGTCATTCAAACTAATGAGGAAATGGGAACCTAACATTCCACACCAATTCTCATCTATCCTGAAAGACATGTAGTATTCGTATAAGTTTTCACTAGCTACACTTTTATCCCCAGTGAAACTATATCACACCAACAAACAACATTTCAATAGAAACGGTGGAAATTTTCATTATAAAGCTTGAGGGGGTTAAGTGAGTAGAGAGAAATCTAGTCTGTGTTGATTTATATTCTTTCTTATAAAAAGTAAAGCTCTGTCCAGGGCAGGCAAATGGCTCGAGGGGGTAAAATATTTGTCTCCCTCCATGCCTGATGACCTGAGTTTAATTCCCAGGACCTACATGGTAGGAGACAACCAACTCCTGAAAACTGTCCTTTTACCTGTGATTTACACACACACATACAGACACACATGCACGCACACATACACATTGATATGCACACACACATACATGCAGACACACAGAAACACATGCACACATGCACACAAACACATACAGACATGCACACACACACATGAAGGTATGCAGACACATTCAGACATGCACACACACATACAGATATGCACACACATGCAGGTATGCAGACATACACATGTAGGTATACACACACAAACAGACATGCGCGCACACACACACACACACACACACACACACACACACGGCAGGGAGAGAAAGAATGGTGTAAGATCTTGGCTGTGTCTGTATGTCTTCTCTGTTGCATCATTAAACCCTGACGTTTTCCCCACATCGTGGCTTATATGTTGGTTTCAGTAAAGTGCAAAGCAACGCCTTGATTCACTGTAGTAACTGAAAGGAGCCAAACACCAGACAGAAGGATGAGAGGGTCAAAGCACACGCCATGACAGCCTGAGGCCAAGTTCAATCCTGAGAACCTAGAGAAGAACCCAGACATGATGACACACGTCTGTAATCCCAGCGTTCCTGCAGCAAAGCAGGAGGGTCAGCCAGGAGCTCCCTGGGCAGGGAATCCTGGGGTATACTCTGCAGCAGAAGCGAGAGAAACCCTGCCTCAACAAGACAGAAAGCAAAGGCAAACTGGCTCTCAGAATACTGTCCACACACACACACACACACACACACACACACACACACACACACACGTTTTAAAGAGATAAAGATTTTTATTGAAATCAGATTTTCTAAATTTAAATGTGATATAATATTGAATATTGTGTAAATTTTCATAAAATGGTTACAAACTAGGAGGAAGTTAATAATTTGAATAAAACCATGCACAGTAGTCTCCTAATGGGAACATACAACTATTGTTTGGTCATTCTAAAATGTATGAGCTTGTAACAGTAACCTGGGTAAAAATCATTCTGAGTCAAAAAACTAACTAAGCAGTTCTTCAGAGACTAGCTTTGAGAAACTACAAAGTAGAAAAAAAGATTTTTAAATAAGTAATGCAAAATTATTTTGTTGGTTAAGAGGAGGGAAATTGCAGTTCTTCAGAGACTAGCTTTGAGAAACTACAAAGTAGAAAAAAAGATTTTTAAATAAGTAATGCAAAATTATTTTGTTGGTTAAGAGGAGGGAAATTGCTATCAAAATGCTACACTGGTAGAGCTGGGGCACGGCTCGATGGTACTCCATTTGCCTAACACGAGGAGGCGCTGTGGTCAGCCATCACCACTGTTGCACAAATGAACACATACATAAATTCTTTTACAGAAAACACAGGGTGGACTTTATGAAAGCAACTAAAACAGAAATCAATAGTTTATGAGGTATGGCATTAGGCAGGTACAAATAGGTAAATAATTTATGATTCATATTACACTACTTTATATCACATTCTTAATACTGAACTAAAGTTGCCACATATAACTAATACGTTCCTCTTTAAAGCAGTTCTGGGGTGAACGTGCTTGCTGCCCGACTGACGACCTGAGTCTAGACCGCAGGATCCACACGGTGAAGGAGAGACCGATGCCTGCAAGCTGTCCTCTGACGTCACACATGCACCAGCCAAGCACGTGTCCACACACGCTCTCTCTATAGATATAAATAAATCAACATAGTAATTCTTGAGTATAAAATAGTAACATACATCTCTAATTCTGACACACATATGACGATCTGTTTTTAAATGAAAGAAATGCACACTCTATCCTTTACTTTTAAAGCAATTCCCATTGAAAATGTAATTAGTTTCAGGACACAGAGAAAATTCTGACACACAGTTGTGAGTCATTAAACGCCCGTGGCACTGAGCCCTGGGGAATGTGGCTTAGTGAGCATCATTCTGGCCTGGCCCCACCACAGACGATGCCACACACGAGCCCAAGAGCATTGCGGTGGGCAGCAAGTTTGATTTGTGTAATTTTATTTCCATAAAACTGTGTAAAAAGTTCTAAACGTTGCCTCTTTGCATGGTGATAGATACATCTGTGTTTGCGGTAGTGCACTGGTGCCATTCCTACTGAAGAACAGACGATGGCCGGGGAGGAGAGCAGTCTCGCCTACCGTCTGGACACCTGCAGCCTGACAAAGCCAGGAGACGCCTCCACTCCAGAGGCTCAACTCTCAACGCCATCATCCTTTAACCTCTTGTGTGTGTCTGCCCTGTGGTACCTTGATGCTGTTTTCACAGGATTTCTACTGCTAACGCATGCACAGCCCCATGCTGTATTCAGTCTGGAAATCCGTGGAGCCTGGAAAAATACAGTTACTTTTTTGTTCTTTGTTTTGGGTTGGGTTTTTTTTTTTAGGGGGTGGTTAGCCCTTAGCAAATACATTTGGTTGTTCTATCAACAAAGATATATAAAAACTGAGTACAAGTTTTTCATATTCCTAAACATTCAGTTATTAAAAAATCTTTTTGAAATATAAGTTGAATATAGGCCAAGTCAGAATAATTTTTTTCCATGAAAATGTTGAGCCAGCCGTGGTCACACACAATCCTAACACATGGGACACGGAGGCAAGAGAACTGGAGCATGAGTTCAAGGACAGTACGGGCTGCAGACCAAGAACCTCTATCCCCAAAACAAAAGCATCAACCCAGACATGGTGGGGCTTATCCACAATCCAGCACTAGATACAAGAAGACTGCTGCAAGTTCAGGGCCAGCCTGGGCTACAGGGATTAAAGTCAGTGGGGGTGATATACCAAGACACCATCTCAAAAACAAGCACAGAATGAAACAAAACATTTAAATTAGTTACTTTTACTCTGGGGCTAGAGAAATGGCTCAGCTGTTAAGAATATGTGCTGCTCTTACAGAGGACTCATGTCCAGCACCCAGCACCCACGTTAGGCAGTGCACAACTCCAGCTCTAGGGCACCCAGTGTCCTGTCTGGCTCCCATGAGCACAAATATAAACATGCTTATACCCACATGAACAGGAAAGAAAATAACTCTTTTGAAACTTTTCAATTGTTAATTAATATGCTATATACCTGTTCATTAAAAACAGAAGGACAAAGGGGGACAAGAAGAGAGAAATTTGCCATTAGAAATTAGCACAAATAAGAAACTTAATAATGTATAAAAAAGCAAAACATTTTTTCATTGCAAATTAACTACTAAATTATCCAAAAATTGCATGGACTGGAAATTTTTAAATAACCTTATTTTTTAACGTTTTAATCATATGTAGGCATGTGTGTCTTTGTGCAGTCTGTACAAATTTCTGCAGGGAGCCATGAAAGCTAAAGTTTTTGGGTCCCTTTAGCTAGACAGGGACTGTGAGTCACGTGACATGGGAGCTGAAACCGAACTCAGGTCTTCTGCAAGAACAGTACAAACTACTGAACGGCCTCAGGACCCTTAAAGTAGCGACCAGGATGATTCATATTTTCTCTCCGTGTGGAAGCAGCCATATCACTGAGCACAGGCTGCCCTTTCAGAAAGTATTGGTTTAATGGCAGATTCCATGGTGTCAATTAACCAAGACTTATGCCCCTTCTTTTACAGATGAGAAATAATATCCTATAAAAACCAAGTACAAATTATAAAGAGGACTTAAATAATAGTACTGTTTTACTATTATTAAAGTATTATTCAAAACTGTTATACTTTATGTTGGAAAATCCTTTCAGTGATTTTAATAAATACCCTGGCACTTTGGGAGGTGAGAATGCAGCAGTGACCATGAGGTAGGGAACCAATGAACTGCTACAACACGCATAGTCAGTATCTTTTTTCAGCTTCCAATCCAGTCACACTGAGTGCAAGATTCTAAGGACAAGGCTGCCAGGACACAACAATGGCAGACATTACCACATCTCAAGTTCCTCCTTCAAGAAAATAAACAACTGCTTCTAATTTTAAGACATCCAACAGCCTACAGAGTACAATATGTGCACAATATTTTATTTTGTCAATAATCCAAATGTGTAACAAAGTTAGTTCTGAAAGAAAGGCCATGTAAGAAGCTACAGAGTAAAGAAACTAATCTTGGACAGTGAGACCGCTAAGCAAATAAAGGTCCTGCTGCCATGTCTGACAACCTGTGTTCAATCCCTAGGACACACACATGCAAGCCATGACATGGGCATGTACACATGCAGGCACACATGTACAAAACACATACACACAAAACATACACAAAGAGAATGAATAAATAAGCATAACTAAAATAATAATAAAGACTCTAAAACCATCCGAAGGTTTAAGTACTTCTGCAAAGACATTAGCAATAAATAAAACTAACATCACCACTCACCCCCACAAAAACCCATTATTTTCCTTTTCATACTATCCAATAAGCATGTGGCATCTTCTCTAGAAAACAGGGACATGCAAAGAAAGTAAACTCACCTTGCTTCCAGTCTGAACCTACACCTGTAGCACTCTTGGATCAGCACACTGTGCCTCATCCCAGAGCTCTCACTGCCTACCAGGAGGCTGCCTTTAGCCCAACACACACAGGTGAAACACTCACCCACACACCACACCCTAATTGCCCCTCCACCCCCACCTGCTGGAACCCCAGCAAGCATAGCATCCCTGGGCTCGATCCCTTTCGGAGTACCATCTTCCTTCTCATTCTCACCACACCTGCAGCAGTCATGATCAGAACACTTTCCCACACCCTCCCAGGAGGCAGACTCTAACATAACACACATAGATCCACCTGCCTCCTGGGAGGCCTGCTCCAATCTGCAACACCCAGACCAGCCAGAGACAACCAGATATTGAAAGGCAAGCACAAGAACACAACATCAACAGAAGCCAATGAAATATGCCACCATCTGAACCAACTTCTCCTACTACAGTAAGCACTGGGCATCCTAACACACCTGAAGAGTAAGACTGTGACCTTAAATCCAATCTCATGATGATAAGGCCTTTAAAGAGGAAACAAATCCCTTAAACAAATACATGAAAGCACAACCAAACAGGTAGAAACCCTTAAAGAAGAAACAAATGAACCCCTTAAAGAAATAAAAAATATATAATTAAACAGGCAAAGGAAAAGAATAAAACAGTAAAAGACCTAAAAATGGAAATAGAAACAATAAACACAAACCGAGACAACCCTGAAGACACAAAACATAGGAAATAGAACAGGAATTACAGATGCAAGCATCGCCAATAGAATACAAGAGATAGAAGAGAGAATCTCTGGCATATAAGAAATAGATACATCAATCAAAGAAAATGATAAATGTAAAAAGTTCCTAACTCAAAAAATCCAGGAAATTTGGAGCACTATGAAAAGACCAAACCTAAGAATAATAGAAATACAAGAGAGTAAAGATTCCCAGTTCAAATGGCCAAAAAAAAAAAAAAAATCTTCAACAAAATCATAGAAGAAAACTTTCCTAACCTTAAGAAAGAAATGGCTACAAATGTACAAGAAGTGTACAGAACACCAAATAGATTGGACCAAAAAAGAAAGTCTTCCAACCACATAATAATTAAAACACTAAATGTTCAGAACAAAGAAAGAATATTAACAGCTGCAAGGGGGAAAGGCCAAGTAACATATAAAGGCAGACCTATCAGCATAACAACTGATTTTTCAATGCAGACTATAAAAGCCAGAAGATCCTGGACAGATGTCTTGCAGACTCTAAGAGACCACAAATGCCAGGGCAGCTACTATACCCAGCAAAACATTCAGTCATCATAGATGGAGAAACCATGCTATTCCATGACAAAAGCAAATTTTAAACATACCTTTCCATTTATCCAGCCCTACAATGAATACTAGAAGGAAAATTCCAACACAGAGACGGTAACTACACCCAAGAAAACACAAGAAATTAATCATCTCACAGCAAAACCAAAAGAAGAAAATAATATACACACAATAAGATCTTCAACAACAAAAACACAGGAACTAACAATCATTGGTCATTAATATCTCTCAACATCAATGAACTGAATTCACATAAGACACAAACTAACAAACTGGTTATGTAAGCAAGATCCACCATTCTGCTACATACAAGATAAATTCCTCAGCAACAAATATAGACACTACCTCAGAATAAAGAACTGGAAAAAAGGTTTTCAAGGCAAAGGAACCAAGAAACAAGCTGAAGTGGCCATTGTAATATCTAATAAAATTGAATTTCAACCAAAAGTTATCAAAAGAGATGGGGAAGGATATTTCATATTTATCAAAGGAAAAGTCTACCAAGATGATACCTCAATTCTTAACATCTATACACTAAAAGCAATGGCACCCACATTCCTAAAGGAAATTTTACCCAAATCACACATTGACCCTCACACAATAAAAGTGGGAGACTTCAACAACCCACTCTTATGAATAAAGAAGTCATCAAAACAAAAAGTAAACAGAGAAACAATAAAAATAGATGTTATGAACCAAATGGATTTAACAGATATCTACAAAACCTTTCACCCCAAGACAAAAGAACATACCTTCTTCTCAGCACCTCATGGAATGTTCTCCAAAACTGACGTAGAATCAGGTACAAGGCACACACATCAACATAAAATTGAAATAACCCTTTGTATTCTATCAGATCACCACACAGATTTAAACCAGGACATTAGCAACAACAGAAACAACAGAAAGTCCACATACTCATGAAAACTGAACAACATTCTACTCAAAGATCACTTGGTCACAAAAGGAAGAAAGGAAGGAAAGAAGGAAGGAGGAGGGAGGGAGAAATTAAGACTTTCTAAAATTCAATGAAAATGAAGGCACAACTTACCCAAAGTTATGGTACACAATGAAAGCACTGCTAAGAGGAAAATTCATAGCACTAAGTACCCTCATTTTAAAAAAAAAATTAGATCTCATACTAGCAAATTAACAGCACACCTGAAAGCTCTAGATTACAAGGAAGCAAACACAACCAAGAGGCAAAAATTAGTCAAACTCAGGGCTGAAATAAAACAATTAGAAACAAATAGAACAATACAAAGAATCAACAAAAGCAAGAACTGGTTCTTTGAGAAAATCAGTAAGATAAATAAACCCTTAGTTAAACTAACTAAAGAACCCAGAGGCAGTATTTAAATTAACAAAATCAGAATGAAAAGGGAGAAATAATAACAGAAATTGATGAAATTCAAAAAATCATTAGGTCTTACTTCCAAAGCCTGTACTCCACAAAATTGGAAAATCTAAATGAAATGAATTAATTTCTAGACAGATACCATATAGCAAAGTTAAATCAAGATCAGATAAACTGTCTAAACAGTGCTCTAACCCCTAAGAAAATAGAAGCAGTCATTTAAAAATAAAAAGTCTCCCAACCAAAAAAGAGCCAGGGCCAAAGGGTTTTAGTGCAGAATTCTTCCATATGTTCAAAGATGAGCTAACACCAATACTCCTCAAATTATTCTACAAAATAGGTACAGGAGAAACACTACCTAATTCACTTCATAAGCCATAGTTACCAAGATACCTAAACCACACAAAGACTCAACAAAGAAAGAGAACTTCAGACCAATTTCAGTTAACTTCAGTTATGAACATCAATGCAAAAATACTCAATAAAATACTCACAAACTGAATCAAAGAACACATCAAAAACATCATTCGCCATAATCAAGTAGGCTTCATCCCAGGGATATAGGGATGGTTCAATATATGAAAATCCATCAAAATAATACACAATATAAACAAACTGAAAGAAAAAAATCACATTATCATGTCATTAGATACTGAAAAAACCTTTGGAAAAAAATCCAACATTTTCATGTTAAAAGTCTTGAAGAGATCAGGGATTCAAGACACATACCTAAACATAAAAAAAGCAGTATACAGCAAGCCAAGAGCCTCAGATAGACAAGGGCAAAAAGCAGCCACACTCTTCACCAAAATACCACAAAAACAGTCTCTAGGCCACATACTGAAATTCTTCTCCATTGAAACCTCTTGAGCCAGATCTGAGCAGTTCAAAACACTCCATCAACAAAGCCTTCCATATTCCTACTGTGATAGTCCATTAAGCCCCACTTAAAGAAATCCACTGCTTTTCAAACTCAAAGTCCAAAAACCATATTGTTCCGAGCAAAAGCATGATCAGGCCTATTACAAAAATACCCCAATCCCCAGTAGCAACTTCTGTCTTAGGGTTTTACTATTGTGAACAGACACCATGACCAAGGCAACTCTTATAAGAACAACATTTAATTGGGGCTGGCTTCCAGGTTCAGAGGCTCAGTCCGTTATCATCATGAACAAAGTGCATGAGTTTGCTGAGAGTTCTACATCTTCATCTGAAGGCTCTAGAAGACTGGATCCATGAGGCTAGAAGGAGAGTCTTAAAGACCAGACCCCCAGTGACAGGCTCCCTCCCTACTCCTACAAGGCCACACTTCCCAACAGTGCCACACTGTGGGTCAAGCATATTCAAACACCACAAGAGTAAAGATTATCAACTTAGATGTAGCTCCCAAGAAAGACAAAACTAGTTACAAACTGTTAGCAACAATGATGGAGGAAAGGTGGACAAAAAGGACAAAATATGCTCATCACCAGAAGCAGAAGTGCCCTCTAATCAGAATGAGGGGGCCAATGGCTCTCCAGGGAAGTGAGGCTGTGTGCCGGGTGACATAGGCGTGTTAGGGTTCTATAGGACAGAAAAGGTGAGATCTGGAGAATGGAACTGTCCATCTGCATGTCAGTTCCCCTTTGGTAGATCCAAGTGTGGATCTCAGAAACCTCCTCAGGTGTCATCAGTCACATGACCTCTCCTTTGGAGCCTCTCAGACCACCTGGAGCTTGTAGGTTATTAACCCTTCACCAACCTGACGCAAATGCTCTCTAGAGCAGGGGTTCTCCATTGGTAGGGGTTGCATATCAGATATTGTATATATTAGATACTTACATTACAACTCATAACAGTAGCTAAATTGTAGTTATGAAGTAGCAATGAAATCATTTATGGCTGGGGTCACCACAACATGAGGTATTTTTTTTATTCATTTATTATATGTAAGTACACTGTTGCTGTCTTCAGATACACCAGAAGAGGGCATTGGATCTCTTTACAGATGGTTGTGAGCCACCATGTGGTTGCTGGGAATTGAACTCAGGACCTCTGGAAGTCAGTGTTCTTAACCACTGAGCCATCTCTCCAGCCCACAACATGAGGTATTAAAGGCTCCCAGCATTAGGAAGGTTGAGAACCACTGTTCCAGAGCCAGTGGGCTAAGAAGGTGAAATCTTTCATCACCAGGAAAACTCAGACACTTTTCCTCAGGCCTAGACTCCAGTTCACAAGCCTCCACCCACACCCACCCCATATCTGTAGAGAATCAGGAACCCAAAGCACAGGGGTATTTTGCCTACCGACAGAGACTATTCCTTTGAGACTGGGTGCTGCATTTGTGAAGGACTGACAGACTGAATGAGAAGATAATTAACGAGGCTATCCATGGGCACGTGTATTAATAGGTAGAGGTTTGTGATTAAAATACTTAATTTATAAGATAGAAAACCTGTCTCATGGTGTGACTTTATGAATCCAGCCACATAGATCCAACATCCCTCACATCCATTACTGACCTCTCAAACCCTGCCTTGGTAAGGGGGTAGGGCAGGAAGTTTGCTTTAATTAATTTGGCTGTGATGATTTGGGCCAGTGGTATTTCTCCTCCCATCTTTGGGATTAACAGTTGTCCTTTCACATAAACAAATCAAAATGAATTTTAAGCATTTATTCAACATACAACATCTGTCTGTCTTCCTGAATAACTATTCTGTATGATATGCAAATATAGAAAGGATATTCTGAATGGCTGGAGAATTATGTCACCAAGAAAACCATACATGCAAAAGAGATGTGTAGAAGGAAACCACGGTAAAGACTTACTCTAAGATTTAAGATGAAAGGAAGTAGGAGATCTAGAAAAGAGACAGAAAACACTCCCGTCAACAGCACCGATGGAAGCTCAGGGTAAAACCTAGACGCCAAAAGTTAAAGTGAGAGTCTATCTGGACAGAGCTTCAAAGAAACCCCCAAGTC
This sequence comes from Rattus rattus, assembly GCF_011064425.1. NCBI lineage: Eukaryota > Metazoa > Chordata > Mammalia > Rodentia > Muridae > Rattus > Rattus rattus. The sequence continues at coordinate 18,837,848 of NC_046161.1, read as the reverse complement.
TGAAACTGTTTTCATGTGTAAGAGTGAGCCTCACTGCCTGTACGGCATGGCGCTGCGGCTGCAGCCTGGAAAGACTCATCACGTCCAGCTTCACCTCAGTGCTTCCCATCGTGGGGCATTCGACATTGCAAGAGAGAGTGATGTCACCAACACAAGGCGATCTTTATCCGTCTGTAGATTAAAGCACGTGTGTGTGTGTGAGTGTGCACAGGCATACACATACACACACACACACAGAGACAGAGAGACAGAGACAGAGGCATTCAACTTGAACAACTAGGTACCCCCATAAATTAGTCAGACACCAAAAAGGAAGCGTGGGTTTAGAATTAAAGCATAATGAACAAGGTAGAACCAGGGCTGCCAAGTAGGTGGGAAGGCAGGAAATAGTGCATGTTGATTTCCGAGCAAAATGCTGCTATTAAGGATAATTGCATCTGCTTGGTCTGAATCCAGTGTTTCTTAGTCACTGAAAGAGAGATATTAAAGGAGCAGGGAAATCCTTTACAAACAAACACAGTCATCCGAGAAGGTCTCTGACAAAGAGGTTCAATCCTGAGTGTAATAAAAAGCAGAGGGGTTGTTTCAGCGCCTATAACTTCAACAATGACGGCCTCGCTTTTTCATTTTTTGTAATTATAATTACATCATTTCCCCCTCCCTTCCTCCCTCCAACCTCTCCCGAGCACCCTGCTTGTCGTGGCCTTGGCTGCTGTAATTGTCCTTCACAGTGCCGTCCAGTGTGTTTGCCACGACTGTGTGTGTCTGCCAACCCCTCCAGCGCCGGTCCCTTGTTTCGTTGATCTTTGCCATTCTGACTGGAAGATGACAAAGAGGAAATCCCAAAGTTGCTTTGATCTGCATCTCCCTGATTGCTAGGGACAATGAATATTTTTTTAGAAATTTCTTAGCCATATTTATTCTCCCTTTGAGAAGTCTGTTCAGATCCCAAGCCCATTTTTTAAACGGTCATTCACTGTGTGACTGTTTTCTGAGTTCTTTATATACTCTGGGTATTGATCCTCTGTCAGAAGCATAGCTGGCGATGACTCTGTCCCATTCCTTAGGCTTCCTGTTCACTCAATTGAGTCTCTCTTTAGCTGTGCATAGCTTTTAGTTTTATGAGGTCTTGTCTGTGGGCCTCACTCCCGGGCAATGGAGTTACAAGCATTCACGTTTGGGTCTTGGATTCAGTTCCATTTGTCTACACGACTGCTTTTGTGCCTGTGCTGTAACTTCTTAATTTAAGCATGGTAGTCGTTACTTAAATTACTTTTAAAACCACAATGAAATTTTATTAATGGAAAGCAGAAAAGGGAGATGTTTCAGTGTGACCACATTGGGAAGAGAGACAAAGGATCCCAATGGGCCTGAAGTGAGATTTAAGGTTTAAGTAGAGGGCCAAGGATTTGAGTCTCTAGGCAGTCCCTGCCAAGGCCTGCCTTGCCCACCACTAACCTACAAGCGTCCAGCTTCCTTCTCATGCTGGAAGGAGCTCTGATGAAGAGTTGTTAGAACTGTAGAATCTCTTCCTGGAGTCAGGGCCCGCAGCACTTCTCCTCCTCCCGGGAGAAGTCTCCTCAGGAGATTCTGTATCTGTAGGGGTCTCTTGTTTGGACAGCCTGGTCATCAGTCTGAGAGTCAAAACCATCTCTTTAGAATATCTTCATTTCTGCCTGGCCTATTACCATTCTCCACAACATTTTAAGACCTCGGTCACGGAGAGCAGGGCTCAGCAGTTCTCATCAGAGAACCTGGATTTGACCTTCGGACCAACACCGACGTGGTGGCAAACGACCATCTGTAATTCCAGTTCCCGGGAACCCAACACTGTTTCCCAGACTCCTTGGATACCAGGTGCACACATGATGCAGACAAACATGTAGGCGAAGCACCCATACACATAAACTAATGTTTTTAAAGATGTCATTTTGGAAAGTGAACACTACAGTGTAATCACTCAAGCAACCATAAGTGCCCCCTCGGCAGCCCCAACAGTGAACATCCAACTCCTCGTTTGGGGAGGGACTCGTCCTGACCAGACACTGTAAGGGTCACGGAAAACACCCACAGTAAATATTCCGACCGGCAGAAATGGAGGGAAGCTCTGCGGCGAGGCTGAGACCTCAGAAGTCTCTGGGCTGAGCTCTTCAGTCCTGACACAGGAGCTGAGCTGCTCAGGCATGTGCAGGATTCAACTCCTACGCCAACAACCTCTCACCGGCAAACTGTGGCATGGTTTTAATATTGATATTAATTTTATTTCTCTTTCATTGTAAGTGCCAAATTATCCTATGCTCCAAATCGTTTAAACACACAAAAAGCAACTCGGCATCACATGACAGAAGCCAGTCCCAAACTGCAAACAAGTGTGGCGTTCTCACTCTCTCCCCACCAAGCACGGGGAGACATCTATGTTCACGTCAAAGGAAATAATCAACCAGGAAAAGTGTCTCCCTGTTCTCTTCAACGGTGTTCACCTTTCATTCAAAAGGGGTAGCTTCTTAGAAATATTGAGTGAAAATAATTAACAGTGCTAATTATGGAATTTTTACATACTTTTCCAAAACCGGTATTTCTACTACTAACAGTCACACTATAATATCACTTGTAACTCTTCAGTGAAACCATAAAATTTCTACAGAATTCCTTAACGAAGATATTTTAATAAGAGCCAGGTGCAGTGGCTGAGGCAAAAACATTGTAAGTTCAAAGCCAGCAAGGACTAAAAATAAATGAGACAAAACAAAAATCTTTTCCTGAAGTTAAACTGAATCACTTACTGCAGACAGCCCACTCTGACGGCTACGGGGACGTGGGGAAGCTGTGTGGCCCACTTCAGTGTCACGTCCTGGTAAACGTGCAGCATGTGGTTATGGTTCCCAACCAAAGTGTTTATCGTACCTTCCGAGACTGCAGGTTGAAGACACAGAGGAGAGCGTAAGAGAAAGGCCGTGCAGAATGGAACCCTCTGGTCTCCTATGGGAGATTCATCACACACTAACAGAAATGTCTTGATTCTAACACGTAAAGGTTTTAGGGGAGAAGATATGAGCGTGCAACTTCAATAAACTAAGAGCAGAAGAAGAAAGGTCGTTTTATGGACAATAAGTATGGCTATCAGCCGAGGTGCGTGCGCTTCATCTACACGGTGTGAATTTTATTAACGTCACACCTAATGACGGATGACTGGCATTCATCATAAGCCCTTCTATGGACACTATAAAAGGGCGATGCTCTCGTGGAAGCATTCTTGAACAGTCACATTATGGAAAGCATTAATGAGCTGGAAGCCAATCTACCAGTGATCTTACACAAAGTCTAATGGCTGGCACAGGCAAATGTGCTAATTTATGTCAAATGTCTGACCGTGAAAGTTAAAGGTTCCATTATACGTTCAGTAAAACGCTGCTTTCCTAGATGCTTAAAATATGTGTCTGAGTGTGGCTTATCCCGATGTCTGCATGCACCTAGAAAGCACAGTCGTGCGATTCAGAAGGATAACAGGAATTCTCCGCACCCACCTGAGCAGTACGGGAGAAAACAACTGGGGCTGCAGTCGAGCTTCTTCATGAACCGAATCTGCCCGTTGTCCTTTAGGCAAAAGAAGTTTCTCTCACCAAGAACAAAGACAGAAGATGCTGACTGGTTTAAAGGAATGATACAAATATCCAGGGCCTGCTCGCCAATATTCAGAGTCCAGTCCACCTGCAAAGCAAAAGCCAAGAGTGACGCAGCTGTTAAAACAGATGTGCCCACCATGTCCAACCAGGAGGGAACAGGATAGGATTTAGCATTTCACCTCAAACAAACACGAATGCACAGAACACATAAAACAAAAATGGTGATGCCTTACACTCCAAAGATAAATGGTGTCACCTCCAGCCTCAGAAAGGCTGAGGAGCTGAATTTGAGTCCAGAGAAACCAAGGCAGATAGAGTTCACAATACATGTAATGAGGAGACGAGCCTTGGGAGACCTATAGAAAGTTAATCTCAAATGTCCTGAGAATTCATCAGAACATTCCCAGAAGGAAACTAGGGAAGGCCAGGGGACCACCATCCCACAGAATTCCAGCTAAGAGTGCCCAGCACCCACACAGGACTGAATCTGCCCTCAAAAGCTCCCAGTCCTAGGGCACTGGCAGAGCATGCAGAGGATTGGGCTCAGGAGTGGGGAAATTAGCCAGATAATAAGTAGTTCTGCCCCACCTAATGATTCTTCAAAACAATGATCAAAAACACCAAACTGTTTTTAAACAACTGTGACTGAGGACAAGCATAGCTTATAATAATTCAAAACTATCTAAAATGTAACAAAATAAAATTGACTATATCTGACATCTAATAATGAATTTTAAATTACCAATTGTGGAAATAAAACAAACAGGAAATATGATTTATAATGAAGAGAAATAAATCTACTGAAACAAACTCAAAACTGATACAAACGTTAAACGCTGGAAAAGCAAGAGAATAAGTACTACGAGAACCTTTAAAATGTCACAGAGATACTGACGGTGGGAACACTCACACTGAATTTACAGAAATGAAATCTACAGCAAACGGGCTCCACTCCACTAGGAAAATCAGTGCTCTTCTGCACAGCAACGAGATCCACCCCAAGTGAAAGAGCAGCTTACAGGGCTCTGTGGGGGAAGTGGAATATTTGGATGCTAAAAGGCCGGGTGAGGCCCGGGGTTCAGTCTCTGCCTTTGAAAGATTAAGTAATTCACGGAACAAAATGAGAAGAAAAATCGACGAGCTGTGGGACAGTGGCGTAAGTTCAGTACACCCAGAATACTCCACACAAAGGTGAGAGAGAGACACGAAAATATTTGAAGAATTGACGGCCAAACTTTTAATTTTATAATTTGAAAACTGTAAATACACAGATGCAGGAGGCTCAGCAAGCGCTGGACTTGGAAGAAATAAGAAGGAAGGAGGAAAGGGAAGAAAAGAGACGTCAGAATTTAAGCTGCTCAATGTGTTAAAGAAAATACCTAAAAATTAGCCAAAGGAGAAATCATTACGAACCGAGGAATGAAATGTACAAAAACTTTCACATTAAGGAGGTGTTTGCTGCCTGAGCAGTGTGGCTCAGGGGTTAGAGCTTCAGGCCAAGCATGGAAATCTGTATTCAATTCCCAGAAGGTAACAGAGGGAGACGACCAACTCAGCAAGCTGCCCACTGGCACACTCACACGCACACACACGCACGCGCACACACACACACACACACACACACACACACGGATCTAGCCACACAGAAACATAATAAACAAGGAAGTCGGGAATGGGTGGATGAGTGTGACCAGACATACTGCATACAAGTGTGAAACTGATGAGGAATACCTTAGCTTTAAAAGGCGCCTTGTACCACTGTTCTGCTAAAGAAACACAGCAGACCGCAGTCAGCTGGCTCCCAGTGGTTTCTGGCTCTACTCGTGAACCAGTGCATCACTCAGCCATCAATCACCAGAGGAGCCACCTTCTGCAGCAGGTGGGAAAATACAGACACCCACACTGACAGTGTGCAGAGTGAGAGACCTGGGGACACTCGGTCTCCATCAAACCCCTCCCCTCGGGGCTCGGGGACCCCGTGGAAGAGCAGAGGGGAGGGGGCACAGAGAAGACAAGGCTCTCTAACACAGCACAGTCTATGTGCACATGAACTTAGGGACAGTGGCGGCATGCTCAGGCCAGCACAGGTCTATGCCAGATGGGCTCCCAGTGCTGAGAGGGGAAGGGGACACACCCCATGCTAACCCAAAGCCTATTCCCAACTGACAAGCCCCCAAAAGGGAAAAATTCATTTTCTGGCACACAAGCAGGTTAAGGGTAGGCCCCTCCCAGCAGTAGATGGCCAAGAAAATGCGGACTCCACAACACTGTTGGAGTTACTTTGTCTCCAATGCCTTGTCTGCGGTTACCTCACCTCACATATTTTGTTTATATGTTATGGTTTCGATTCCGTTTTTTTATGGGTTTCTTGTGTTTTTACATTTGCTTTCTTTTTTCTATTTGTTTATCCTATCCTGATTTGTTTTTCTTTTATCCTACCTTTTATTATTATTAGTATTAGTATTAGTATTATTACTATTTTTAGATACCTGTTTGTTTTTTTTTTTGTTTTGAGTTTATTTTTTTTTCTCTTTAGTTTTTTAATTATAAATTTTTATTAGATATATTTCTTTACTTACATTTCAAATGTTATTCCTTCCCAGTTTCCTATCCATAATCCCCATCCCCCTCCCCCCCCCTCCACCATCCTGGTATTCCCTTCATACATCCCCCTTACTGCCCCACCCCCCATACTCCCCTGCACTGGGGGTCCAAAATTGGCAGGATCAAGGGCTTCCCCTTCCACTGGTGCCCAACAAGACTATTCTCTGCTACATATGCAGTTGGAGTCCTGGGTCAGTCCATGTACAGTCTTTTGGTAGTGGTTTAGTCCCTGGAAGCTCTGGTTGGTTGGCATTGTTGTTCATATGGGTTTGCAAGCTCTTTCAGCTCTTTCAATCCTTCCTCTAATTCCATCCAGGGGGGTCCTGTTCTCAGTTCAGTGGTTTGCTGCTAGCACTGACCTCTGTATTGGACATGCTCTGGATGTGTCTCTCAGGAGAGATCTATATTCAGTCCCTTCAGCATGCATTTTTTTTTTTAAAAAAAAGATTTATTTATTTATTTTATGTATGTGAGCACACTGTAGCTGTCTTCAGACACACCAGAAGAGGGCATCAGATCCCATTACAGATGGTTGTAATCTACCATGTGGTTGCTGGGATTTGAACTCAGGACCTCTGGAAGAGCAGTCAGTGCTCTTAACCACTGAGCCATCTCTCCAGCCCTCAGCATGCACTTTTTAGCTTCATCGATCTTATCTAATTTTGGTGGCTGTATATATATGGGCCACATGTGGGTCAGGCTTTGAATGGCCATTCCTTCAGTCGCTGCTCTAAACTTTGCTTCCATACCCCCTCCTATGGATATTTTTTCCCCTTTTAAGAAGGAGTGGGAGCATCCGCATTTTGGTCATCCTTCTTCTTGAGCTTCCTGTGGTTTGTGGATCACATCTTGGGTAATTCGAGCTTTTGGGCTAATATTCACTTATCAATGAGTGCATACCAAGTGGAGTACTACTCAGCTATCAAAAACAATGACTTCATGAAATTCACAGGCAAATGGAATGAACTAGAAAATATCATCCTGAGTAAGGTAATTCAATCCCAGAAAAACACACTTGGTACGCACTCGTTGATAAGTGGATATTAGCCTGTTTGTTTTCTAATGAGAAAGACAAAGGAATGGATTTGTGGGGTGGAGAAGGAGGGAGGAGCGGGGAAGAGGAGAAGGAGGACCTGTGAGGAGTAGGAAGGGAGACATAATCAGAATAATGTATAAAAAATTCTCCTTTCAATTTAAAAAGTAAAAAGCAAATTATTTGCTTCATCTTGATGTAACTTAGGTTGATCATATGCACCTAGAAATTCATGTTTTTATCATAATTTCAAATACATGTACTGTGTGCATCCTTTCTCAATCCCCACCCACTCTGTCCTCCAACCACTCCTCCCACATGCTATACACCCTTGCTCCCTTCAAAGTCCTGACATGTATGTGCATGTGTGTGTTTATGTATGTGTTCATGTATGTGTATGTGTGTATGTATATATATGCATACATGTGTATATGTGCATTATGTGTATATGTGTACATATATACATGTATGTATGTGTGGTTTATGTGTCTGTGTATATATGTGTATATGTATGTGAAAGTGGGTATGTATATATGTACCTCTATGTATATGTGTCTGTATGAGTGTGTAAATATATACATACAAAATGTTGTATTTTAGTATTTTATAGGTTCTAGTTCAGTGGAAAATAAAGACTTTAAAGACCTTAGAAGAATGAGAGAGAGACAGAGAGAGAGAGAGACAGAGAGAGACAGAGAGAGAGACAGAGACAGAGAGACAGAGAGAGAGAGAGAGAGAGACAGAGAAGAAAACAAAAATTTAAAAAGGTGTTTAAACTTTTGGGTTAATTTTCAATCTCTTAAATGAAAATTGACGCCATCGAGCCATTGAGTTGTAGCCGTGCCACACTCTATTCTGACGCATCACAGCACGTGGACAGACATGCTCTCCAGCACAGCAACAGCCGACTCAATTCCTGGTCAGTGACACAACTGAGAAAGGAAATCTGTCAAAATACATTTTTATTCTCTTCCAGGAATTCTCTAACAAATATGATTGTGAGTAACATTACCAAGTTTTATATATACACACATATATGTATATATATGTATATATGTGTGTAAATATGTATACATATATATTAACAGACTTACAACTAGTCGTTTTCCAGAACCAAGTTTTTGCTGTTCCATCTCCTGCTTCTTGTCCGCATCCGTGGCAAAGGCAAGGACTTGGTACCTGTGTGACGAGATGGCAAAGGCTGAGTGACAACCTAAGTTTTAAGGTAAAAATCACTTTAAACTTCAGAGGAACACAGTCCATAAATGCTATGAACAAAAAATTCTTTGGATCTAAGGACTGTACATTTCTGATTAAAGTTAGTGGGTTTTATTACGATCCCCAACACGAATATTCATCGTGCTGTCACTACTGTGAAGCCAACACTACTGTCGGCTCTGAGAGAACTGCATGTGGCAAATAACAGGCGAGCCAGCCCGAGGCCTGAATACCACATGCAGAAAGGAGGGTAAAGAATGCAGAGCATCAGTGCCGTGGAAATCATTAGCACAAACCCACAGAAGTGTTCTACTTAACCCTTCCCAGGCAGATCACTGACTGCCGGAGGACTGTGTCAAATTACTCCCCCTGCCATGGCTTCCCGTCTATGAAAACAGTTGTCGCTAACTGGCAAGAGGAATTTAGAAGCCGGCTGTCCTATGTGCCTAGCACAGCACCTGGCATGTGCCTGCTGCTGCTTTCCTCATCCAAAGTGTGTGGGGTTACAGTGTTCAATAGCTTGGAGGAGGCTGGAGAGCAGGCTTGCACTTCGCAGCCTCGCAGCTTCACGCAAACTTCCGAAGTGCTGCAAAATCTGAGCTTTTCTGAGCATGTCAGGGCCAAAAACGTTTGGCTAACAAAGTTTCAGACTAAGAATGTTTGCGCTATACTTCATTCCCAAGTTTTGATAAAAGGCTTGAAAGATAAAAAGATACAGCTTTATCGAGACAGACATCAACGGTTCATCGGATACTTGATACAGTCTCGACAGTGGACATCATGAATAATCTATGTGTGCTTTATAGCTCCCATTTCAGTGACAACATTTAGCTCAAGTCATTCTTTAAAACAATTTGTAAATCACTCGATGTATAAAGTCATCCAACAAAATTTAAGTTCCCATTAATTAATGGGCTATTTTAAGAATAATAACCTACTTTAAATAAAAAAAACTTTGAACAAATTCCTTTTCTTCCTAGTAAATCAGTTACTTATATTGATCTTCTATGGCTAAGACGAAGCTTAAAAACAGATAAATTCAGACAACTCACATCACCTAAGACAGAGATGTGTGAGAACACAAGGCCAGCAGCCTGGGTGAGGAGGGTGAGGAGGATCTAAACACAGGTAGACATGCTAGCCCAGGGGCCTGGGCGAGCTCACAGGGCACTGACCTCACAGGCACGGTGCACTGGCTCAACCACAGCACGGAAATGTGGCTCTATTCAAATAGCACACACTGCTGTGGTTTGAATGTGTCCCCCCAAATCCTGTGTTACAAACTCAATCTGAAAAATGTGACGGGCTTGGGAGAAGGAGCCAAGCAGATGGCCGTCCGTTCTCGTGAGTATGGCAGCTCAGTAGAGCTTCCCATGGGACTATGTATCTGATACCTGGTCCTCAGGTATTTAAGAAGGTTGTGCAAATTAAGATTCCACCTTAAACCAATTAGAATGGCTAAGATCAAAAATTCAGGCAACAGCAGATGCTAGCATGGATGTGGAGAAAGAGGAACACTCCGCCATTGTTGGTGGGACTGCAAACTGGTACAACCACTCTGGAAATCAATCCGGTGGTTCCTTAGAAAATTGAAAATAGTTCTACTGAAGGCCCAGCTATACCACTAAAGGACATACACCCAAAAGGTGCCCAACCATATCACAAGGACACATGCTCCACTACGTTCATAGCAGCCTTATTTATAAGCCTTATTTATAAGAAGCTGGAAAGAATCCCTCACTGAAAGAATGGATACAGAAAATGTGGTACATTTACACATCTACACAATGGAGTACTACTCAGCTATTAAAAACATTGACTTCATGAAATCTGCAGGCAAATGGATGGAACTAGAAAATACGATCCTGAGTGAGGTAACCCAGACCCAAAAGGACACACATGGTATGCACTCACTGATTAGTGGATATTAGCCCAAAAGCTCAGAATACCCACAATACAACTCACAGACCACATGAAACTTAACAATAAGAAAGGACAAAATGTGGATGCTTCAATCCTACTTAAAAGGGGGAACAAAATAATCACAGGAGGCAGAGGGAGAGAGGGATCTGTGTGGGAGAGGGGAGGGAGAGGAAAAGGGGGCAGGATCAGGTATGGGAGGACACAGGAGAGAAGTCCATTGGGCCAGGAGAATGAATAGAAATACATAGCAGTGTGGGATGGGGGTAAGGGGGAACCTCTAGAAAGTCCCAGACACCAGGGATGAGGGAGGCTCCCTGGACCCAGTGAGGATGACATTAGCTGGAATACCCAACAGCAGGGAGATAGAATGTGACGAGACCACCTTCAGTAGACAGACACGGACCCCAGTGGAGGGATGGGGCCATCCACCCATCTAAAAACCTTAACTCTGAATCGTCCCTGTCTAAAGGAAATGCGGGAAAGTGGAGCAGAGACTGAAGGAAAAGCCATCCAGAGACTACCCCACCTTAGGATCCACCCCATATACAGACACCGACACTATTTCTGAGGCCAAGATATGCCTGCCTGCTATGGCTGTGCTCTGAGAAGTCCACCTAAGACAGATGCAAATACTCAGAGCCAACCATGAGACTGAGCCCGGGGACCCCTATGAAAGAGCTAGGGGGAGGACTGAATGAGCTGAAGGGGTTGCAGCCCCACAGGAAGAGCAGCAATAACAACCAACCCGCACCCCTCAGAGCTCCCAGGGACTAAGCCACTAACCAAAGAGCATGGGCTGGTCGGGGACTGCTTCGTCTGGCCCCGGGGCTTGGTCCCGTGGAGGTTTGATGCCCCAGGGGGATGCTAGAGGGTTGAGGCAGGAGTGGGTGAGTGGTTGGGGGAGCACCCTCTTAGAGGCTAAGGGGTAGGGAGTTCATGGAGGGGAGACTGGGAAGGGGAACAATATTTGAAATGTAAATAAAGCAATTAATAAATAAAAAGAAGGTTGTGAACTCTTTGTGAGTTGGAGCCCAGCTAGATGAAGTACGGGACAGGCTGACTCTGAGGTTTTACCGTGTAGCCCCGTTTCCTGGTCTCTGTCTCTGCTTCCTCCATGTGGATGAACTGTAATAAGCCAGTTTCCCGCTCCTGTTGTGGGAATACTCTGACAGTAACAGACAACTAGGCAGCTACTACAGGCGCGGGCTATACAATCCATTGCTAGCCTTCTTTCGGGCATGTTCCACCAAGAGAAGACAGGACTCTCACCAGGCACCAGGGTAATGACCTCTGACTTCCCTGTGACTAGAAACAGAAAGACTCTACACTGTCCTAACTTGATGGGCGATGGCTCATTTAAAACAACAAAAATAAACCTCGAACATCAGCAGGGCACCAAAGTGACCGTAAGCCACGTGGAACCTTAGGAGGCACAGAAGCTTTACGCTCTCAGACCTTGGTTTTGGACAGTAAGAATTGTCTGCATATATAGATAAAGATATAGATATAGATACATATACATATATATGTACACCCACAGGAATCATGGTTTAACAAGAAAGGGAGTATGTTTGAACTTCATCAGTTGATAATTTCCTTATTACTATCAAACGTACAGTCAACGGTAACAACGGTGAGCCCGTAGCCGCTATGAAAGCACAGCATGTGTGGCTTCCGAGTGCCTCGGGCTGGCCTACACTCATGGTGGGATGCAGGGCATCAGTGGAACAGATGGCACAGTCAAGTCACTGGCTCCGGGGCTCAGGGAGTGAGAGGTGGTATTGAGGACTAAGACGTGTCCCTCTGGCAAGGAGGGACAGTGTACGGTAGAGACGGAGGCAGCAGGTGTGGAGGCGAGCACGCGCCATGAGGCGTGAAAGGCAGCTTAGGAGAAGAGCATGGCAGAGCATGGGTCATGTGACCCGAAGAACAAAAAGGTAGAAGGGGGAGGTGTGGGTCTCACAAAGCCAAGCTTTAAAGTGGGCAGCTGCAGAAAATGTCTACAGCTCAACCTTGAACTTCGAAACTCCAAAGTTTCCAAAGGTAACCAAAAACAAACAAACAAACAAACAAACAAATAAGTAAAATAAAACCAGATCTCAGATCCCACGCTCCAGATAGGGGTTGTTTGCTTCAGGGGACGGAAATAGTGTGCAGATATGACCAGAGATCTCAGAGCCGGTCCTACTATAAATCAATCCTCAGGTAAGTAATTACACAGGTAGTTTACTTCCTGCAGACTTCAACCTACCAGAGGATGACAGGGATATTAATGAGATGATTATGAAAACCCGAAGCTCACCGAGCCTTTTGAAGCTTTTATATAGCTACAGAGAGCTGTTACTCATCCGAGGTCAGTGGGCTCCAGAGTGAGCCCTCGTTAACATCAGATGAACAAGCACGGACTGATTTCCAAATCCCGCCCTTTCTCTTCCTGAAGACAGCGGAGAAGAGGATTTTATTACTTGAACAGCTGACAGTAATGTAGATGGCGACCAACCCATGACAGAATGTCTCTTATGGTTCTCCCTTAACACCTCTTAACTGTGACCAAGAACTTACACGACACCCAACAATTCCTAGCGGACTTGGAAAATCTGAAACAAAGAAAGCATGTATCTTTTTTCCTACAATTCAAGGGTTGGGTGAGACTAGCTAAGGAACAACAGCCCCTCTGCCACTGCTGAAGGTGTAACCAGAGCCAGGGCTGGGGACATTGTCAAGGGAACCAGAAGTGTGTTCAGAACTGAAAGGTACTGACCCCAGTCATGGTCAGTCTGGGCGCACTGGTGCATTTTGACCCAATAGCCACCGATGCTGAAGTGATCCACAGAACACTAATGGCAGATGCTGTCACATGACTTAGTGCCCTGCCATATCACACACGCCATAGAAACTGCGGCACATTGCTGAAATAGGACTGATTATGACAGACTACAGATGTAAGCTCCCCAAATCATTTACTTCCCAAAGAAACCCATTTGTCATCCCAAAGAGTACCAGGCAATTTGGTCAATATATGACTGGAGAACTTAGCTATTAATGTAACTGATTAATGATCAACTGATTAGCTGTCGGACGGTCCATCTCCACTATCGCACAAGTATTCTTATCAGGTTGATGAAAATTACTTACATTTAAAAATGCCAGGAACGAAACGGAAGCTTTGCAAATTTACATTCGTTTTCATTTCTCCATAAAGTGAATGTGACACATCTACTGTCAGCAAGGGAGCAAGCACAGACCTCAAAGGACACATGACTCCTGCCATCAAGGGGCAGTGAGCTCAACCTAGGACAAACCCAACGGAGGTGAAAGCATGCAGCTCTATGAGGCTGATGAGCATCCTGGAGCACTAACAGGGTGACGGGCACCCTGGACAGCAGCTTACTGAGAGAGAAGAACTAGAAGGAAGCAGAGAGGCTTCCAGGCATAATGTTCATAGGCAGAGGAGGAAGCAACCGCTTATCAGACACTGCTGACAGCAAGAATGAAAGACAGGAGCAAAGCCTTTCCTTTGGCTGCAGCCTCAGCTCGGTCGGTGACCCACATGACCTTCTTCGTACGGTCCATTATAAACTCACCCGGTGCATCCTTGAAGTGTTCTGCCTTAGTGTAAACACATACTGTATACTTCTGCCTACACACATTCAGATGGTTTTTAAATCTCAAAGAAAGCATTGTTCTATTCATTTATTCCATTTTGGTTGGCATACAAAGAACTTAGTTTCATAGGACATCTTCGATTATGTTATTACACTTGGTCGCTGTCCATGCCCCGCCCCACTGTCTTCCTGAGATTTGATTCAAGGGTTTCCTACTGAACCTGGAACCCACCAACTCAGACAGAGTCTCTGGCCAGCAAAATACCAGGATCCTCCTGCCTGTGCCTTCTACCATGCATCACACCATCACCATCTGCTTCTCACTCTGGGTGTCTGAGCACAGGTCCTCATGCGTGTGCAGCAGGCACTGCAGCAGCTGAGCCATCTCCCCAGCTGCTGCTTCAGGTGCACTGACATCATCCCCAGCTGCTGCTTCAGATGCATTGACATCATCCCTAGCTGCTGCTTCAGATGCATTGACATCATCCCTAGCTGCTGCTTCAGATACATTGACATCATCCCCAGCTGCTGCTTCAGGTGCACTGACATCATCCCCAGCTACTGCTTCAGGTGCACTGACATCATCCCCAGCTGCTGCTTCAGATGCATTGACATCATCCCCAGCTGCTGCTTCAGGTGCATTGACATCATCCCTAGCTGCTCCTTCAGATGCATTGACATCATCCCTAGCTGCTGCTTCAGATGCATTGACATCATCCCCAGCTGCTGCTTCAGGTGCACTGACATCATCCCTAGATGAACGGGACAGCGTACAGTGGCAGGGACAGCTGCGGAAATGGGCAGTGTGAGGTGAGTGGTCAAGAGGGAACCGTCTTGTTGTTTAAAGTAGATATTATTTTTTTCAGACATCTTCAGTATGAGATAGGTTGAATCTGCAGATGCACAACCTGTTCTTGCAAGGGGCTAATTGTGTAAGGAAATTCCGATTCGTTTTGGCAGAAAATGGGCTTCGTGACGTAATTTAGAAAGGCAGCTAAGTCAGGCAGGGTGGTACACCCCTGTAATCACAGCACTCAGTGACAAGAGAGCCACTGGAGCTTAAGACTGTGGGACCAGCCTGGGCAACACCAGGAGCTGCCAGCTGCCAAAAAGAAGGTTTAATTAAAAAAAAGAGAGAGATTAGATATAGATATGAATATGGATGTGGATAGGAGTCTCCCTTTGGACACTGGGTGAGCGTTGATAAGAACATAAACCTCGGTGACCACTACAGGCCGTTCGATGGGAGGGGCTGAGCAAGAAAAGTAAATCCCACAAACTCTTTTCAGTGGGTTTTCGTTTGGGTCTGAAGATTCTTGTTTGTTTTTAAGTTAGCGCATAAAGTGGACTCTTTCGTTTACCACACTTTCATGTGGCTTTGTTTTCCTTGCTCTTCCTCCCCACCCATCCAGTCCCCCTTCTTCCCACCCCACACTCCACAGACAACCTCCCTCCTCCCCTGGTACCCACTTTCAAGTCCCATTTATTCTATTACCTCACACCTCCCTCCTTCCCTAAAACCTCTTTCCCACATTCATGGGCAACTCTGTAGCTAGGTAAGTAATTCTGACAGGAAAAGAGGACAAAAGATATTGCAAAGTCTGAACGCATGGCCAAGAAGACAGAAACAGCAAACCCCCTAGACTCAATACAGAGCAAACAATTCTCCCACAAAAGTAAAACAGGGACCTGGAAAGATGGCTTCGAAAGAGCCCCTTGGGGCAAACCTAGCGACCTGACTCATCCCCTGGTCCCACATGTTGGAAAGAAAGAACCAAATTCTTCAAGTTGTCCTCTGACCTACACACATGCACACAACATCTACACAATACAAATGAAGAAATGAATCTTTAAAAAAAAAAAAAGTACAACAGGCCAGTGACATGGCTCAGAGGGTAAGGTACTTGCTCCTAGGCCTAACATCCTAAATTCGATCTCGGATGGAAACAACTCCTCTGACAAATTGTCCCCTCCTCTGACAAATTGTCTCTGATCTCCAGGCATGTACCATGCCACACTTGGCTGGCCCCAACCACGTGTCCATACACAGAGAAAGAGACATACATTCATAATTGTAAGAAAGCAAGCCTGGCTTGATGGCACATGTCTGTAATCCTAAATTGGAGGTTGAGGCAGGAGGATCATAGCTTCACCCAGCCTGAGCTAGATGGCCAAGTCCTATCTTAAAGGAAAGAAAGAAAATAGAAAAGAAAGAAAGAGGGAGGGAAATGGAGAACAACACTCAGTTCTAAATTAAAGTCAAATCACTTGCAGTCTGCATTTACAATGATGCATTCTGGGTCTTATCGGCAAGTGTAGGTACTGGGTCTGGGGATGTGTAAATGTGCACTAACAGGAAGCCGGCCAGAAGATTCCTGCACACACTAAGGCTTGAGGAGCAAGCCCGTGCACGCTCCTATCTGAATATAATTAACTTTGAAGCAGTTAACTATCAATATCAAAATGAAGGTGAATTATATCTTAAAAGCCCATTCTATTAGCCAATTACATTCTATAACTGACTACAGATAGACTTAATGAGGCCTCAAGAAGAGGAACCGGGAGCTTTATGCTTTTCCCTTTCCTAAATTTCCCTGGTGACTATCATTTAATCCAATCTATTAAACGTGAAAGCATGCATCATACATCACAGAACATAATGCTATAAATCTTACCAGCTGCCTTATGTCTTGTGCATTTTTACCATTATAAATTCACCTCGTAATGGATAAAGTATGAGGTTTTTAGATGAAAACGAGTTAAATAGATCGGTATATTCGAGAACTACCAGAGTTGAATCAAGACTTTTATGATACTCTCCTTCCGTGTTAAGGAAATGCACCCGTTGCCTCCTAGCAGGATCTCTCCTAGAGTTACTACACACTAAATCGCACATGCGCATGCGCACGTATGCGTCAGAAAGTAAGCAATGGCGGATTCAGACCTGTGCGCTGTGCCCTTTGTGTAGCCCTGCTTGGCAGGAGGTTAAGCGTACCACCTAAGTTTTGGCAGTACTGACTACATCACACAGATATTTTTCTTAATTTCTCAAACAAAAGAAATTTATTTTCGGAGCCAACACCACAATTCACTCCCTCTGGGAAGAGCCAAAGGAGCGACAGAGGAACGTGGAGTGGACCTGCCATGTCCGTCAGCCTCTGCTTCCTCACACACAGTTGTTTGTTTTCAGGATGGACAACCATTCGACAGGAGGCTGCCACTTAACGAAGGGGAAGATGCCGGTCTGACTGAACACACAACACGGAAATGGAGGCACAATCTCTGTGGCCACTGCCAAGAGATTTATATTTTCTTCCCAACTTGGGAAGCACAAGGTGGCCAAAAACAACAGCAGAATAATATAACGTGTACAGTGCTAAGTGTTGCCGTCACGAAGACAACAAGCTTTAGAGAACCAGCTCAGCAGTGAAGGGCAAACTCGGGCTCACTCTCAGCGCCTACCTCAGGTAGCACACAGCTACCTGTAAGCCCAGTCCCAGGGCACCTCATACCTTCCTCTGCCTCGATGGCTTCTTCACACACGTGACACATAAAAACCCACAAAGGCAAATAAATACATGCACACAAATTAACAATAAATCTTTTAAAAATACAGCATGATAACTGACTAGAGATATTTTAAACCAACCCTATTTTTGTTTCCAGAACGAATTTCTAATTCTTTTCCCACTCTCTTTATCAACAATAATTTTTGTGGATATTTACCTGACAGAGTAGAAAACGTTTTCCTTCAAACATGACTCAGGAAGATCTGCAGGAATTTCTAGCAGAAGCACACACTGTGTTCACGGGGTCACTTCCAGGCCTTATCTACAGTGAACTGCTGCTTTGTGAAGACCGTGAACAGCATTGCAACGGTTGCAGCTTTTCTCAGAAGACAGCAGATGCCATCTGCGTTCCTGGTTATTATAAAATCATTCCACACATGCTACTTTATATGTGGCTTTCTTTCACTCAATATTACATTTCAGTGTCTGTCTGTCCACTGCTGAGGAAGACAACTTTTTTGTTTTGCTTTGTTTGCTTTTTTGAACCAAGTTCTCACTATGTAACCCTGGCTGTGACTCACTAGATGGATGGGGTTGGCCTCAGACTCACAGATATCCACCTGCCTCTGCCTCCTGAGTGCCAAGACTAAAGACATGGGCCACCACAGTCAGCCATTTTATTGTCCTTATATCAGTTTATACCATATATGTCAGTATACATCATATGTACTGGTAGATGCTATCACATTGTCATTGTATCATATTAATATTGAGCATTTTCTATTGCCGGTGAGTTGAAACACATTTAATCTTATAACGAACTGCTCCACACTGGCAGTGTTTTCTGCTAAGGATGCTGACCGTCCAGCAGTGGTGAGAGCTCCCTCCTCTGCACTTCCTGGAATCAGTGCATGGCGCAGCCTTCCAAATACTTGACCTAAATCAGTGTGATGCTCTAAGCCATCCCAGGAAAACTTTACCAAAGAAGCCAGTAATTCCTTCATTTGTAATATTTGAGGTCTTCGAGAAAAATAATTAATCATCAACAAATACAATAATCATGACTCCAAAGGTAACCCCCAGACTCACTTGTAACTTTCCACTTGTCTGCAAGAAGAGACAGTTATGAAGGAATCCGTGCGGGGACTGTAAGCAAGAGGGCCAGGCAGAAGAGAACCAGGGAGAAACCTCCCAAAGGCATAGCTTTCCTGCTCAAACACCATCAGCATGCCATCCATAGACTGGATACAAATTAAATCCCGACCTAAAGGAGAATTAGAAGAAATTAGGCACCTTATTCTTTATAAGTATATCACAATTAGCTTTTACACTACAAGGCAATCTCAAGGCAGTTTCAATTTTAGTTTACAAGCCAGTGAAAATATCAGGTTAGTATATAAACACATATGCACATGACCCAGTTTTTATATTCATAAGATGTTTATAGTCTCCTTGTATATTCAAATCATATTCACCAGGGGTTTCTACTTTTAATAACATTTCTTTTTATATATTATATTCCAAAACCTCCACAATTTCAAAATAATCCCTAAGAACAATCATGATTCTAAGATATTGCTTTTCCCAAACTCCGACACACAACAAAAACAGTTCTCTAGGGAACTCCTTCTCATTGTCATAGCGTGATCTCCTGTTTTCATATGACTTAGCCATCAAACAGAACATGTAGGGAGCCAGGGACACCAATCAACAGAGCAGCACATGCACAGCACACAGCAAGCTCTGAATTCAACACACCACACACAAGAACACATGCATGCACACACATACAAAAATGCACACACATATAAATGCATGTGCACTCATGCATGGCCTCTCTCTCACATAACACACACA
Source organism: Rattus rattus (assembly GCF_011064425.1). Taxonomy (NCBI): domain Eukaryota; kingdom Metazoa; phylum Chordata; class Mammalia; order Rodentia; family Muridae; genus Rattus; species Rattus rattus. The sequence continues at coordinate 18,818,476 of NC_046161.1, read as the reverse complement.
CCTATGCATGTGCAGTTATTCATGCTCATGTACACACAAATGAATATGCACTCATGAGTGTTCACACACAAATGCACACACACATACCAGGTCCAATCCACAGAATTGTCTAAGTACTAATTTTATATAAATCACAGTGACAGACAGTATTGAAAGTGAAAAGCACTAATCCAGAAAAATAATAATCTCTGATTGCCCTACTCTGAAGATGCCTTCTACTATCAATATAACAGTCATGATCTTAACAGCTCTTAAGATAGGGCTGGAGAGATGGCTCAGGGGTTAAGAGCACTGACTGCTCTTCCAGAGGTCCTGAGTTCAAATCCCAGCAACCACATGGTGGCTCACAACCATCTGTAATGGGATCTGATGCCCTCTTCTGGCACACAGGTGTATCTGCAAATAGAGCACTCATACATTAAATAAATAAATCTTTAAAAAAAATAGTTCTTAAAATACACTAAGATGAGGAAGGCAACTTTCATGATTTAGTACACAGTCCTTAGTCTGAGATAGAAGGTCCACCTCTGTGTGTTCCGCCTATGTGACCAGTATACCTGACACCAAAAAGGGTCACTATGGATGACACCCACACTAATTACCTTATTATGGTAATTACTTCATCGTATAAACACATATGTACATATGTTTGATATATCCAACATTAATTACACTGTGTACCTTGAACACACAGTCTTTGTCAATTATACCTCAGTGATGCTATAAACAGTTCCAAAGTCAGAAACAAGATGCCAAAGATCCTAAAGAGGGGAGCACACACAAGCCACACAAGACAATATAAGATCATTATGAGGGCTTCTATGGCTGACCCAACTCGGGAGGAACGAGGACTACTGTGGAAAGGAATCAAAGGCAGTACCAGCAGTGGACAGCGCCTAAGGCCCTGACAAAAGCAAGACAACACAGACACAAAAGACACACAAAGCCAGGCATGCTGCTCACACCTACAAGCTCATGGCTTAGGCAGCTGAAGCAGAAGGACTCCCACATTTCAGGGCCAGTCGAGTCTACACAGTGAGTTCTGGGCCAGCCAAGGCCTGGGACAGGCCCCATCTTTAAAACAACAACAACAATAATAAATAATTAGTAGTTGTAGTAGCAGCAGCAGCAGTAGAGGTAATAAAATTAAAGAAAAGTGCATAAAAATAATTTTCAAGAAAGAAAACTCTAAGTTCAGTAGAAAAGCAATTCAGCTTACATATTTCAAATGAAGCTCCATCTAATAATGAGTTCATCACTACAACATGGATGCCATAGTGCTGACTGCTGCCCCATGGTCATTCGCCAGATGGGCAGCTGTCCTAGGTAAAGCAGACTCGCAGTCTCCTGTTAGAGACGGCACATGACTGATGTCAGGTGGCCTCATTGGGAGATGGGGCTGAAATATCTGTGGATGACAGGGGGTAAGGGGTGCAGCCTTAGCCACTACAAATCAGCCCACAGCAAGTGCTTGGCTGCAGGTGTGATGCCAGAGTTTCAGAAGTCATGGCCTAGCATGATAGGATAAGGAAACAGGACTTGAAGAGAGCCTCAACCCCAGAGAAGGGTAGCATGTTTGGCTTCTGTGAACACAGTGGCGTAAAGGTCTCATTTCCTGGAACTCCAGCAGCATCAAGGGAAATACTAAAACTGTTTAGTCCAAGACACCTGCCCCCCACGCCCCTGGAGGCACATAGTCCAGGGTTCATCGCAGCTCCACCAATCAGTACTGCAGATGGGACAGCAGCCTCACAGTCTGTAGGGCAGCACGCCCACCTCTGTACCTTCTATTACGATATGTGGGATGACTAGACCAGCAATGGAAACGCCTCACCTCCTTCGCTGTGTGCCTGACACTGTATACCTCACGATGGCACCCATGTCCCACTTTTGCTTCTGGTGGCCCTCTCTCCTATACTTTTCTTGCCTGCTCTAGTGAATGAAACCTTAGCCCTTTCTATTAATGTTTGTGGGAAATGACTTCATTCTGAATTTAAAAATAGTCCCTGGCTTTATGCAAACTACTTAGCGATGTCCAACGCAGTTCAGGGATGGGTGTAGTTTACAACGGAGGAGGAAAAAAGTCCCTCGAAGAAACTGGAAGTAAGGACAGGGCGAGATGGTCAGTCAGAGGCCATTTGACTTTTGGAGGGCCAGGTTAAGGTGGAAGACACTATCTCAAGTCTCATCTGGAGGCAAGAGATTCCCATGACTGACAGGGCCACGTGGAGTTGAGTCTGACTCTGAATCAGAGGGTGTCTTCCCATAAGTGTCTCTTTTCCTTGCACTCACACTCTGTCAGTGAGCTCTCAGAAGCCCAAACCGACTTCCACCTTAAATTAGCTATTAAAATGATCTTCTTTTGTGTCTCTCATCAACCCTAAACCCAAAAGCAGAAACCCTGTTACTCGTCCGTATAAATTATAAAATGCCCGGCACAGAGGAGATCCAGTAAGAAACATCTTTTGAGTCAAGCAAAGAAATTTATTCGTCTGCACTTCGGATTAGCTGGGACTTTATTCTAAGTACTTCATACACTTCATCCAAAGTATGCAAAAAACGCTTCAGTTATTACAACCTTGGCTACTAATATTTAGAAAAATGTAGAGATCAAACCAAAACATAATTCAAAAACAAACAAATAAATCTTTCAGATCACTGCTTTGGAAACTACCTGAGAACGCATACCAAAGGCTGTTCTTACAGATAGTGAGAACGGAAAGGAAGGGCCGCACAAGCCGTCTGACAGAGCAGAGCTAGCAGGAAGTGACGGGATTGCGGGACACTTCCAGTGACATACTGATGGACCGCACTGAAGAGTCCTCGCCACATCGAGGTACCAGCTTATAAGGCTTGGAAGAATATTAGCAGAATAATGGCCATCTCAAGTAATAGTGTCACTTATTACATATTCATTAGAACCCAGACTTGTTCTAAAGAATGCCTCAGACGTGTGAGCTATAATACTCAACACACTTTACACATTGCACATTAAAACTCATAGAGCCTAATTAATTCACTTAACATCGAAGAGTTAGAAAGTGACAGAGCGGAACTCAGGTTGGGATCGTCTGTGTCTACAGACCCCGCTGGCTCCTGCAGAGGAAGGAGTCATATCGCTCTGAGAGAGAATGCTTAGCGGCAATGCAGACTGTAAACCATGCCAACGGGTCAGAGTGTCTTCACAGAGAACTCGCTGGGAAAGGCTTTGTGATAAGGGGGATGTGTCTGCCACCACTGAATGATGAGCAGAAGAAAGATCAGTGGGGGCGAATGGAGAGGGAGTCTCCGGGAGAGAAGATGACTCCCCCAGAAGAGTCAGAGGCAGGGATGCTTGACGAGGCAGAGGTTCAACCAAGACGGCACAAATGAAAAACGTAGGCCAAAATACATGATAATACTTTAACGAAATCCCCCAAAATTATACCTATAACTTTTAACTGGAAATTATTAAGAAAGTTGAAGGTTTCATCATGATTTAGACAATCATCCCATTAATCTCAAACAGAAGAGAGTAATTATATAATTTAATTATTTGTAAGACCGGAAAAGGGTTGAGAAAGGGTCTATCAAGTCCATTTAAAACGATTTTTAAATCAATATATACATATATATTTTTTTTTAATTTTTTAAAAGCAAAGGGGAAATGGTGCCTGTGAGGATAGAGAGGAAACTAGAATGTTCCACCATGGAGGCCTCATGAAATGAATCCGATTAAACAGTGTATCTCATTTCCTGATGTTAAAATACAAAGTGCTAACGCGATACATAAAACAGCCACCCAGTTACATGTTGAGCTGACCACTAGATTAATGGTTTAATAAATTATAGTCTGCTCACTAAAATGGTGTGTAGGAGTATGTATGTATGGCCATTCCCAGAAATTCTTTCTACCAAGCACAGCCCAGAGAATTTTCCATCACTCGCTACCATGGCAACAAGGCACTCTTGGATGCCATTCCTGCCATCTCTCTGCTGTCCTCTCTCCCTGTGGAATCCGCGTGGCACAGGGAAGGGAGTGAAAAACAACAAAAAAACCACCATCACTCTGCCCCTCTCTGTGCTCATCCGTCTTCTGAACACTGACTGGAGATACAATGTAGCAATGTGCTCGTGACTGTGGCCAGGCACAGACTGTCATTCAGCAGCAACTGTCAAAAGGACCTGGTCTCGCTCCAAGTCAGAGAAACACATGAAGAACAGCTGCGTAGGTAGTCGGAAAGGCAGACGGGGTGCATCAAGAGATTGATACACAGGAACAAAAGAGGCCACACGTCTGTGGAACTTCCGCTCTTTCTACACAGGGAAAAAGGTTGTGTTGTTGTTACAAAAAAAATCTGAAATACTAACTCATTAATCTTTAAGCAAGCCTAAGTCAAAATGATAAAATATGTCTGCTGTGAGCAAAGGCATAAAAATGTTCAGAATAGGATTCCAAGCTCACTGCTTAAAAACAACCGGTGCATGGATTTCAAGGTTCTTCAGGTTGTCCACTTGCCATCAAATATCCTCTACGGCTTTCATTCCTACTGTTGTACAAATAAAACCACTGCCATAACTATAAACACTTGGTAACTGGCTGGAGACGAGGAAAGCTAACCTCTGTATCCTTCCTGTGGAGGTTTGAAGGAGAGTGGTCTCCATAGGCTCCTGAGTCCAACATCCACTCCCCAGCTGGAGGAAGTGTGTCACTGGGGCTGAGTTTTGAGGTTTCAACATACTCCGGCCATTTTGTGATATCTCTTTCTCTCATGCTCCCTCCCTCCCTCTCCCTCCCTCCCTACCTCCCTCCATCCCTCCCTCCCTCCCTCTCCCTCCCTCCCTCTCCCTCCCTCTGCCAACTTGTGAACGGAGACGTAAGGTCTCAGCTGTTTCCACCTCCATGCCTTTGCTCCACCATCTTTGATTTCAACTCTCTACAACAGTGAGTCCCAAATTCACACTTGCTCTGCTAGGTGGCCTTGGTCACGCCGTTACATCACAGCCACAGAAAAGCAGCTAAGACGCTACTCTTACACTTTCTTGTTTGAACAAATAATGTGTGACTAATAATAAATAGTCCATTTTATACTTAGATTCCAAGCCTAAAACCTTACTTCTAAATAAAGGAATAAATAAATTTTCTAACCCTAAGCAAACAGAGAAATAAACAAAGAGAAAACATGTGTTTGACCAAATAAGTAACATTTGCAGGTAAGTTCCAGAGAAATAACACAGGGTCTCAATGACAGCTCAAGTGTTGCCTCAAAAATAACTTTGTGAGACTAATCCCAAATTCAGGAAAAGGCATCGGGTCTGCACGCCAATTCTTCCAATGAGCTTGTCTTTTGACATTTTCTTGTGTCTCGTCTTAAACAGAAATGTTAATCGCTTCAAAAGCACATGACTGTGTTTCACCTAGTTATCTAGCACTTTCCCCCTTAATTGTAAACAAATAATAGATAATGAAAAACCAGAGGCTCTCACTAAGTTAGCACTCCCTGTGATGATTCATTAAGGGTGCAGGATAGAACTCCCCGAATGCTCTAGCATCCCCGTGCCTACAGAGAACAGGAGAATTGCTTCCTCAGGCGCAATGAGCATCGATGTTTTCATAACATTCTCTGCTAACAAATGCCACAAACAGGCTTTGCCCAACTGGTGAATGCTGGGAGACACAGTGCCGTTTATAGGAAACCTAATTAAAGGCTGCAGCAATATAAGAACAAGGCCATGTTACAAAGGCTACGGGAGAAGGGCGAGTGTCTGCAGGAGTCGGGAAAGCCTCAGAGCAAAATCGCACGTGGGTCTTTCAGTTTAGTTTGCCAGGCAATCAGAGAAATAAAAGCAGATGGAACAACATGAACCAAGTCACAGATCATGAACGAGAGGTGTGAGGGTGTCGAGGGGGAGAGGGTGGACGGCAGAAGACACTGCTAATGAAGAAGGCACGTTCATCAGAGCTAAGGTTAAAGCGACATCTCTCCAGGGCAGTGGCGTCCACACGTACATCCTGGGAGTGCCATCAGGCTCCTAATCTGGAAAGTTAGCAGCATGAAGCAGGCGTCTCATGATGCTGCATAGACATAACAAAACGTACACCTTCTCACACCTGGAAACATCCGATAAACAGCGATTGGTGTGACTATTACTGCACAGACACAACTGTGTGACACTGTGAAAATCAAATGTGAAAAATGAATTTCAGGAGAATTTTGTGCTTTGGGAAAAATTATTGGGAGGAGAAAGCGCACACACACACACACACACACACACACACACACACACACGTACATGCAAACATTGACATATACACATTCATAATTACATGCACACAAGCGCATGAACAGGCACACTTTGAAACTCATCTTCTTTGTCAAAGCAAAGGGGTATTTCTTTTTAAGATTTTTAACTATGGAAAAGCCTCCCAGAACTTGGGTATATGTGAACTACTGACTGTTCAGGAGGGCTGGAGAGACGGCTCAGTGACAGCGCTTGCTCTGCAGTTACGAGGGCCAGATGATGGATGCCAGGACCACATAAGAAGCTGGTCATCCGATACACACCTGGAACCCAGCTCTGGAGGTGGGGGCAGAGACCGGAAGAGCTCTAGGATTTGCCAGCTTGCGGCATAAAAGACAACTTGAGTGCCACACTCAGGGAGAGACCCTGCCTCAAAGAACTAGGTGGGGAATGACAGAAGAAGACCCATAGCATCCTCTTCTGGCTTCATAAACATGCACGGGTGCATTTACAGGTGTAAACATGCTCACACAAATAAATAAGTAGATAACCCTCTTTTAAGTGTTCCTTGTGCCAAAACCCTATCTGGAAATGGAAAATGAGGGGTTGGGGATTTAGCTCAGTGGTAGAGCGCTTGCCTAGACTCAAGGCCCTGGGTTCAGTCCCCAGCTCAAAAAAAAAGAACCAAAAAAAAAAAAAAAAAAAAAAGCTCTCAAGAGCTGTTAGCATGGAAATGGAAAATGAGCTGTTCTGTGACTTCACGACTCAAACATACGACATCCATAGTCTTCTTATTCACTACGTCCTCACTTATTCTCTCTCTCTCTCTCCCTTTTCTCTCTCTCTCTCTCTCCCCCTCCCTGTCCTCTCTCTCTCTCTCTCTCAGTCTCTCTCTCTCTCTCTCTCTCTCTCTCTCTCTCTCTCCCTCCACCCCTCTCTCCCCTCTCTTCTCCCCCCCCCTTTCACACACACACACTCAACAATTGTAAATAATATATAAGAAACAAGACAGATGTCGTCACACAATAAAATCCATGTGTTCAAAATTCCTTTCTTCTTCATCAAATGAAGGGTAAACTCTCAGAGATGGAAAGGAACACCACTGTGTGCGTTCATTTAAAAGCCAGCTAGTTTCAAAGTCAGATAAACTACCCAGAATAATAGTCATAAGAAATTCAGAGATCACTTATAAAAACACACAAAGTTGCTTAAGTTCTCATTTTGTGAACCTATTCTGCATACACAGTATTAGCCCCCTAAAAATTCAATCTAAAAGCAACTGTCTGCTTTTATGTCCTGTTTACTCTCATTAGCATATCAAAAGGAATAAGAAAAACTCATGGTTTAAACTCACTGTGCTCTAACCATGATCAATCAACTAAAGTTGGGGGTAGGAGGCAGGCGTTGGGAAATTCTGGGCTGGGGCTCAGTTTGATATGAACACTATCATTAGAAATGGCAAACCAGGCTGAATTAGATGACACTCCACGAAGAGTCAGATCTATCGCAGGGTTCAGTGTGCAGGTTAACCACAGTCTAATGTATCTTGCTTTTGCTTAAAGGAAGCAGTTAAACTGCTCTCTCTAACGAAGGTCACAAGCACAGACACACCATAACAATCAAGTCGCAGAAGCAGTTACCTCATTAGCAGAATCCTACCAGCCCCAGAGGGTAGGGCACATTGGTCCCAGGAGCCTCCCAGGGTGTCGGTGACCATCAAGGCAGCCATGATGGCTCACCACACTCAGAAGAAGCCCCTTAAGGGAGGGCATTTTATCCACTAAGCCAGGAACAAGGAAAAAATGGCTTCAAGTCCTGTTCAGGCCTAAGTGACAATACTTCTCAAACTCCACTGTAGGGCTCAGGAAATCGAAGGGTGAGGTGAGGGCGCCCTCTGCTGCCCAGCAAGGAATCGTGTGTTACCAGGCAACCACTGACTGGGGTTGGCCTTTGGCTTTTTTGAGGCAGTCCCACTACAGACTCAGGATGCCCCTGAACTTCAGTCTTCCATCCACTATGTCCAGGCAGGAGTTTGCTTTTTAAAATGTTTATACCCATTCCCATAATTCCTGGGACTTTGCTTTTCTCTATTAGAGATGCCTTAGAACACTGGAATGTGGGCTGTGGTGATGAATTAGTGTGTAAAATGCTTGCTGAGCTCAATCCCAGAACCCATACAGAACATGTCTGGCATGGTAATGTGCACTCAGAGCCCAGTGCCAGGGCAAGCACAGGATTTCACTGGTTAGCCAGCCTCACCTGCTTGGAGAGCACAGGCAAGTGAAAGACTCTGAGAAACATGAAGGTGGACAGTAACCGAGAAATGATGGCCAAGGTTGCACATGCATATGAGAACACATACACATCCGAGCGAACAAAAAGAATGCTGTATCACGTACAAATGTAAAACTAAGCAGGGCCACTTACATGTCTCAAATGAATCTTTCTAAGTAAGTATGCCCCTGTCTGGGAGTGTTCTCTGCTCTCGACTTAACTGAGAGCCATCACACAAAGAGGAAGGTAAGCAGAGAGAGCAGAAGTGAAGTGGATTTGAGGAGAACAAGGACAGCAATCAATGAACGTATCGTCTCGCATGCTCTGGTGAAATTACTAGAATCAAAGACTTAACCGTAACAGCCAGGTAAGGAGTGCCAGCCCCCTCATCATCCGCACCTCTCACAGAGCAGCTCCTCTGTAAGGGAGGAAGATCAAGAACCATTGTCCTCCTGTGGCGAGAACTGCGGTTTGGGGAAACTGTGGCCTGCTGAGGGACACAGCAGCTGGACAGCAGGATCAGGCGCACAGCAGCCTTTCAGTCTCCACACTGTCACCAGCTGTATGGACCCCCACAGTGGGCACTAATGAGACTCTGATTTCATCTTTAAGGTGGCCTACCATCATAACCGTGTGCCGTATACTTGTCACATCAGATTTAAGTATGAAATATTAAGTAATTGATTGGACAGAAAAAGCTTGATATAGTGCTCATCAACAATAAAATTAAATTATAAAAAGGAATGAAAAATCAAGTAACACCTATTCTCTGTGTTAAATAAAATATTTGTTAAAAGCAGAATTTTAAAGTATTATCAATACGCTGCCAAAAAACAAAGGAAATAAAATTCGGAAGCCAAAACCAACGTGAAAGTGGAATCCACAAAGGTACACAGAGCCCTCGGGACATTTTCCTGAGCCAGATAATCTAACCAAAAGCTTCAGTTTCATGGTCTCAAATGACAAACGAAAAGGAGAGAGTGAGGAGCCGCCGCCCAGCATGGCGACCCCAACAGACCCTCACAGCGTCTTCACCCCCCCACACTCCAGCACAAAGCTAAGACCACAAAGAACCTGACCCCTAACGTGAACAGAATTCACAAATAGCGTTGCCTCAACCAAAAAGGAAAGAAAAGAAAATACACATATCAGAACTTGGAACCAGATGAAGGGGGAAAAACCTCTCGTAAGAATTCATAAAATTCATTTATTGTTAAGAATTGTTTTCATGTTCTGGGCTTTTTGCTCTTCCAGATGGATTTGAAAATTGCTCTTTCCGTGTCTTTGAAGAGTTGTGCTGGGATTTTGATGGGGTTTGTGGGGAATCACCATCCCTGACCTCAAGCTACACTACAGAGCAATAGTGATAAAAACTGCATGGTATTAGTCCAGACACAGACACATTGATCAAGAGAATAGAATTGAAGACCCAGAAATAAAACCACACACTTATGCACACTTGGTCTTTGACAAAGAAGCCAAAAATATATAATGTTAAAAAGAAAGCATCTTCAATAAATGGTGCTGATCTAACTGGCTGTCTGTATATAGAAAAATGAAAATAGACCCATATTTGTCACCTTGCACAAAGCTCAAGTCCATGTGGATCAAGGATCTCAATATAAAACCAGATACACTGAATCTAATAGAAGAGAAAGTGGGAAAGAGCCTTGAATTCATTGGCACGGGGGGGGGGGAATTTCCTAAACAGAACTCCAATGGCTCATGCTCTAAGATCAAGAATTGATAAATGGGACTCATGAAACTGGAAATCTTCTGAAGGCAAAGGAACAGTCAATAGACAAACCAGCAACCTACAGATTAGGGAAAAAATATTCACTAACCCCACATCCAATAAAGGGCTAGTATCCAAAGTGCATAAAGAACTCAAGAAGCAAACCACCAAAAAAACAAACAACCTTATCAAAAAACTAAACAAAAAATTCCCAACAAAGGAATCTCGAATGTCTGAGAAACACTTATAGAAATGTTCAAAAACCTTAGTGATCAGGAAAATGCAAATCAAAACAACCCTGAGATTCCACCTCACACCAGTCAGAATGTCTAAGATCAAAATCTCAGGTGACAGCACATGTTGGCGAGGATGTGAAGAAAGAGAAACACTCCTCCACTGCTGGTGGGATTGCAAACTGGTACAACCACTCTGGAAATCAATTTGGAGTTTCCTTGGAAAATTAGAAATAGACCTACCTAAGACCCAGAAGTACCACGCCTGGGAATATACCCAAAAGATGCCCCACCATGCCACAGGGGCATGTGCTCCACTATGATCATAGCAGTCTTGTTTGTGATAGCCAGAAGCTGGAAACAACCCAGACGCCCCACGACAGACTAGATACAGAAAATGTGGTTCATTTACACAATGGAATACTACTTAGCTAGCTACTAAGAACAAGTTTTGCAGGAAAATGGATAGATCTAGAAAATATCATTCTGAGTGAGGTAACTCAGACCCAAAAGAACATGTATGGTATGTACTCAATAATAAGTGGATATTAGTCCAAAACAGTACAGAATTCCCAGGATACAGTCCACAGAACTCAAGGCTAACAAGCTGAAGAGCCCAAGTGAGGATGCCTCAATTCTACTTGGGAGGGAGAAGAAAGCAATCACAGGAGGGGTGAGGGAGAGAGGAACCTGAGAGGGAAAGGGACCAGGGAGGGGAAGAGGGGAACATGATCAGGTATTGAGTGGGGAGAACAGGACTGAGGCCCTGAGGGCCAGCAGAAAGAAGAGAAACAGGCTACCTAGGGAGGTAGGAGGTGGAGGGACCCTCCAGAATGTACCAGAGACCAGGGAGTTAGGAGACTCGGGACACAAAGAGAGGGACCTTAGATGAAATGCCCTACAGTCGGGAGAGGGAACTTGTAGAGACCACCCAGCAGAAAGACAGGGCATCAAGTGAGGGATTGGGTTGCTATCCCACAGTCAAAACTCTGACCCATAATTGTTCCAGTCTGAAAGAACTGCAGGCACAAAAATGGAGAAGAGCCTGAGGAAATGGAGGTCCAGTGACAGGCCCAAAGTGGAATACAGCTCAAATGGCCAACCCAAGGCCTGACACCATTACTGAGGCTATGGGACATTCACAAAAAGGGATCTACCATGACTGCCCTCCAAAACACTGAACAAGCAGCTGAAAGAGTCAGATGCAGGTATGTGCACCCAACCAATGGACAGGAGCTGCTGATCCCTCTGGTGGAATTAGGAAAAAGCTGGAGGAAGCAGAGGAGGAGGGTGACCCTGTAGGAGAACCAGCAGTCTCAATTATCCTGGACCCCCGAGATCTTTCCAACACTGAGCCACCACCCAGGCAGCATACAGCAGCTGAGATGAGGCCCCCAACACATGTACAGCAGAGGACTGCCGGGTCTGGACTCAGTCAGAGAAGATGCACCTAACCCTCAAGAGACTTGGGGGTCCCAGGGAGTGGAGAGGTCTGGTGGGGTGGAGGTTGGGGAGGACATTCTTCTGGAGATGAGGAGAGGAAGAATGGGATGTGAAACAGTCGGAGAGTGGACCAGGAGAGAGATAAAATCTGGACTGTAAAAAAAGAGAAAATAAAATTTAAAAAAAGAATTCATAAAATTCATTATGATCTTAATGTTTACTCTGTGTGTGTGTTTGTGTGTGTGTGTGTGTGTGTGTGTGTGTGTGTGTGTGTGTAAATTTAGAATAAAATGATCCTGGGCTAGAAAGACAACCAAGCACATAACCAAAGAAAGCTCAAATCTTAAAAAAAAAAAAAAAAAAAAAACACGCGGATAAAGTGCTGAAAAATGTGACCTCACAGTCAAAACCACATTATACAGGGACCTTAGGGAAACTGGAGCAGGGGACAGCAACTAAATAGCGGAATTAGAATCACAAAGACTTCACATACTGAAAATGACAGAACATAAAAATATGACGTCCTTAAGCTAAGGAGATTAAGGCAGGCGTGAAAGGTCAAGGGTAAGCTGAGCGTGCCCAGAGGTGCGTGTGCTATGGAGGAACCCTCCCGAGCACTGGTGTGCAGCCACGAGCAAACCAACCCCAACTGTGTCCGCCATGACTCCCTCTTCAACTGTGACTTCAGCTGGGCGTTCTGAGGCACACGCCCCCTACCTAAGCGTGCTGGGGAGTGTACCCAACCTAAAGCACTCCTATGAATGAGTATAAGTTCCCAGAGAAAATCTCGGAATTTCCTTTGCTCACAAGAGGCGTTGCTTCCAAAATGGGTCCCGTCTCTTCCCCCCTACCGGCCCTTTAAAATATATACAAATGTATTAGGTATTAACTCTTCCTATGTATGGATATAGCAGGAGAGTCGTACAAATGGCTAAGCAGATTTTTATCGGAACTTGTGAAAAGAAGTGCTGGAATAGAATTAACGGAGTGGCACGGGTCCAAGAGCAGTGTTGGAGGGAATCCGTGGCTAGCCAGGCACAGTGGCACAGGCTAGTGTGATCTCAGCCCTTGGGAGCCTTCAGTTCAAGACCAGATGGGCTACAGAGAGAAACACTGTGTCAGCCTGAGTTTGTCATTCTAGTACTGTAGGAAAAAGAAAAGTAAATCTAAATAAATTGAGCAGAATGCATCTCATTAACAGAGAGGAAAGCGCTGTGAAGTTAAAACTCACAGCAGGGGAGATGGGCCCACAGCTCAGCTAAGACAGAGAAACAGGAAAATCTAACAGGAAAAACCAACGCATCTAAAACCTTGATTCCTTCAATGAATTGAAAAATAACTGTCAACATAGCACCGCATGCCCCTCCTACACGCTTACACATGGAAACACACACTCGCTAAATGCAAGATAAAGACAGACATTTAACTTTCCGTAAAGCACGGATTCTGCTGCCTACATCGTGTTCCGGAGCCCAGCGCCCGCACTGGCCCAGCTCCACAGATGCAACCCAGGGCTTCTGAGTGCCAGGGGAGCACTCTCCAACTGAACACCGATCACAGACCGCAAATCCACCTGGACATATCTTTATTACCTTAGCTTCTCTCATAATAATTGTGCTGTTGTACCTATTAGTTTTAGAATTCATGTAGTTACCTTTCTCCTCAAACTAAAGGAACCCACTTGTCTCTATGTTTTTCATCACAATCAGATCCAACCTCTGACAAACAAATGTCAGAAAGGGAGAGAGGAAGAAAGGAAGGCAAAATGGAGACAGCTAATTTATTTACACATGGGGGGAGACAGAGACAGAGAGGGACAGAGAGAGACAGAGGGGAAAGCAGAGAGAGACAGAAAGACAGTTTTATTCTCTCATATATTACAGCCCAGCCAAAGTTTCCCATCCCTCCTCTCCTCCCAGTCCCTTCCTACCACCTCCTCCACCCTATCCACTCCTCCTCTGGTTCCTTATCAACCAAGTATGGTGTATCAAGTTGCAATAAAACTAGGTGCATCCCCTCATATTAAGGCTGGACCAGTAGGAGAAGGTTTTGAGTTCTCTGTATAGTCTAGAGTCTAGCACTCTGTCAGGCACAGAACTAGTAAAAGACTCTTCCCATTCTGCCAGCCACCCGTTCACTCAAATTATGGAGTCCTTTGCCTGCAGAGGCTTTTGAGTTTCATGAGGTCCCATTTGTCAGTAGTTGGTCTTAATCCCTGTGCTATCAGGGGCCTGTTCAAAAAAGCCTTTCTTGTCCCAATTAACTCAAGTGTTCTCTATCAGACCCAGTGTCTCAGGGGTCACACTGAGGTCCTTGATCCCTTTGGAGTTGAGTTTTGTGAGTATAATTTTCTAGTTTGACCAGCACCTTTTGTTGAGGATACTGCCTTTTCTCTGGTGTATATTTTTTGGCCTCTATGGAAAAGAAGAAGAGAAAGAGGAAAGGAGAGATGGAAGAAAGGAAGGAGGGAGGGAGGGAGGGAGGGAGGAGGGAGGGAGGGAGGCGCACCCAGGTGGATATCATGGTGGGCCCTCGACTCTGTTGCCCTAAGTTATTCCTGTGCCAGCACCATGCTGAAGCTTCACAGTGTGACCAACATCTAAGATGGCGATTCCTCTAATAGTTTTTTTGGTTTTGGGTTTTATTATTTAGATTTGGGTTTTTGGTTTTTTGTTTGCTTGTTTTTGGATAGTTTTGGCCATCCTGGGTTTTTTATTTCCATATTAAATTTAATATTTTTTTAAATTTCTGTGAAGAATTGCCCTGTAATTTTATGGCAATTTCATTGATTCTTTTGATTATTTTTGGTGGAATAGACATTTTTACAATATTATTCCACATCCAGCTTATGGCATCTTCCTGAATTTCAGTGACTTAAAGTATCCTGTGCCCATCTGTCACTTCCTCGGTTGCATGTATTACAAGGCAGTTGATTTTTTGAGTCTACTGTGAGTGGTTTTGCTTCCCTGACTTCCTTCTCCCTGTTGTTATTTGCTTAGAGCGAGGCTGCTGGTGCGAGTTAGCTTTGCACCCTGGTATGCTGCTGAGCACCGAGCAGCTCTGGAGTTCTCTGGTGGAGTCTTAGAATCGTTTGTGTGCAGTCTCTATCATCGGAGGATGAGGATGCCTTAACTCCTTCCTTTCCCAAGTGTAGTCTCTCTATCTCCTTCCAGGACGTGCTGCTCCAGCTGAGACTCCATGCTGAACGGGAGGTAGAGCGGACACCCTCGTAACTCCCTGCTGCTGGCTTTAGTGACGTCCTTTCTGCTGTTGTCTCCATTTACAATGATGTTGGCTTTCAGCCTTCACTGTGCTGAGATACGTTCCCCCCATCTGTAGACTCTCCAGGGCTTGCATCATGAATGGACGCTGGACTTTGTTAATGGCTGTTTCCGCCCCTAATGAGATGATCATGAGACTTCTGTGCATTATGTGGTAGATTGTTTTAAACAAATGTCTGCATGGACATGGAGGACTGGGAACACTCAGTACTGTCAGGAGTACAAAGGGGTATAACCATTACGGAAGTCAGTACGGAGGCCCCTCAAAACACACACACACACACACACACACACACACACACACACACACACACACACACACAATCTATCACGTGATCCAGCTGTCCCCAGTGGACTCCATAGCCTACTACAGACACCTGTTCATACATACTCGCTGCTGCTCTAGTCACAATAGCCAGGAAATATTCCCATCAACTGAGGGATGGGTAATAAAATGTAGTATGTTTATACAATGAAATATCACTAGGTGTTGAAACTAGTCCAAGACTGGAGTCAAGTGAGGAGAATTCTGAGTGCTTGTAAGAAAAACTCCAAAAAAAAAAAAGACAGATTCTTGTGGTCTCCATCTCTTCAGAAACACAGAACCATTCTTGGACCGTGCTTTCGTGCTCCTCCCAGGTGTAGCAGAGAGGAGTGCGTTTACTTCAGCTGTTGTTATTCGTGAGCCTCCGTGGAACAGCATGTTTTTGCCATGTGTGGCTCATGCTTGTGAATGTGCACTTTACCCCACGTGACTCTTAACCCTGAGAATAAATTGCCTGAGTCTCGGAATGAAGTCGGACATCACATGAGACTTTAGTCTGCCCGGTTTATCTGCCCCGTTCTCCCGGATCCCACCACATCCAGAACAGTAAACAGTTCGCCTTTAAGATTAAATCAGAGGGGAATTGATGGAGGTGGAAATAATAATTCTGAGTGAGGTAACCCAGTCCAGAAGGACAAACAGTGCATGTTCTCTCATACGGGAATCCTAGCTTGGAATCTTCGGATGCTAGTCTTTGTATTGGAGTACGCAGAGAAGTCAGGAAAACAGTGATGGGTGTTAGGGATGACTTCTTACGGAAAGACTGTGAAACAAGGGTAACATAAAGGGTGAATGGGGAAATGGAGTAGGAAGGGTTTAGTGGGGCGGGCACAGCAGGGGAGGGTACAGAAGGTGGGAAGGATAAGGAACATGAATGATCTTTGAAAAAGCCATATGAAAACCTATTATTGTAAAAGCTTCCTACAATAAATGTGTCTATATAGTGTTAAAATAAATACTCTGTGCCTAGGAACAATGCCTCTCCTAGACACCAAAGGCTATCAGATAAAAGGCCAGTGTCAGGTCTGAGTTATCTCTCCTTAACTTCGTCTGTGGGGTCCTATATATTCATAAATGCTACAGACTACTGCCATTGCCCTTGGTTACTTGCCCCACCACCTCTGTGATGGTGACCTCTGTGGTAAGACTGTATTGTTGACGGTAGCGTACACTTGAGTCAGAGAACATTAATAAATCAAGCTGCTACAGACATGGAAGCTTCATCCCTACTGGCTGGTTTCCATGGTGCTGGAAGGAGCTGTGGATGCTACTGGAAGAAAACAATCACCACTCTGACCCAGTTGTGAGTTCTGCGAGCTATAACAATGACCAGTGCCACAAGGCATGGTACAACAGCAGAGCAAATGGAATGGGAGTAACCAACCAGTTTCTGTCTGGATTCAAGGCAGATCTCATAATTGGCACCATTAACTTAGCCAAGAACCCATGGCTAGGTAGACCATATGTCCTAGGGAAGAAGCTACTATTATTATGCTACTAAATGGACGTATTTTAAAACTGAATCCAGGAGGCCTGGTTGGGCACACCTTTACTCATAGCACTCAAGAAGCAGAGGAAGGTGGAACTCTGTGAGTTCAAGGCTAGCCTGGTCTACAGAGTGAGTTCCAGGACAGCCAAAGCTATCTAGAAAGCCCTTGTCTCAATAAGTAAGTTAAATTTAAAAACTGACTTATCATTATATGTGTAGATCACTGCATCTCTGAATGCTCCCACCATGATGACCATGGACTCACCCTCTGAAACTGTAAGCCCTGATAAACTTTCTTTCATGAGTTGCCTTGGTCATGGTATTCATCACAGCAATAGAAAGTAAAGTGGGACACATGGTAGCTATGATGCCAGCAGTCAGAAAGCTGATGCAGGAGACTGCCACAAGTGTGAGAACAGCTTGGGCTACACAGGGAGACGTAAATCAAAAAACAAAAACCCAAACAACTAGAAAAGTCTTAAAGATATTAATATAAAAATGATTATACTGTGGTGTGTGTGTGTGTGTGTGTGTGTGTGTGTGTAAACATCCTATGGGGATAAAGTTTCAATTAGACTATAAAAGTAAATGTTAGTACCACACAAAAAGCACAGCTAAAAACAATGTGTTGATATTCCAAAATGGCTACAAGAATCGATTTTAGCTGGGCATGTCATCACACACCCATCACCCTAGGTCTTAGCAATCTAAGTCAGAAAGTCGCAAGGTAGAAGCTATGTAGAATTAGATCGTGGCTTAGTTAGGTTCCCACTGCTAGGAAGAGACACCATGGCCAAGGCAACTCCTATAAGGACAACATTTAATTGGCTGGCTTACAGTTAGTTTCAGAGGTTCAATCCATTATCACCATGGCAGGAGGCCTGGCAGCATGCAGGCAGACGGTGCTGGAGAAGCTGAGAGTTCTGCATCTTGATCTGAAGGCAGCCAGGAGACCATCATCTGCACTGGGTGAAGCCTGAGCATAGGAGACTTCAAAGCCTGCCCACTTAGTGATGCACTTCCTCCAACAAGGCCACACCTCCTAATAGTGCCACTCTCTATGGCCAAGCATTCAAAACACTGGAGTCTATGGAACCAGACCTATTCAAATCCTATCTCAAAACAACAACAACAAAAATAGTAACGAACGGTTTGGCCAGACTCCGGGGCCGGCGGATCCCTGCCCTCAGCAGCTCTCTGCTCCCAGGCCCCCTGGAGGGGAGTTCTCGCCGCCTGGTCGGGCGGGCACTCCTGAGGCAGCAGAGCGGAGGAGACCACCAACGCTGCCCACCCCTGCCCACATCCCTGGCCCAGGAGGAAACTGTTAACGGCCTCTGGGTACCCGTAGAGGAGGGCCCAGGAGCAGCAGGTCCACCGCGTCTGAGACACCGCACCTGAAGGGACCGACCAGATAAACAGTTCTCTGCACCCAAATCCCGTGGGAGGGAGAGCTAAACCTTCAGAGAGGCGGACACGCCTGGGAAACCAGAAGAGACTGCACGCTGCACACAGTACTGAGCCCAGAGGAAAACACCAAAAGATATCTGGAACCCTGGTGCACGGAACCTCCCGGAAGGGGCGGCGCAGATCTTCCTGGTTGCTGCCGCAGCGGAGAGCCCGTGGGCAGCACACCGCAAGCGAACTTGAGCCTCGGGTCCACAGGTAAGACTTGCAAGTGACTTGCCTGGTGAACTCAAGACACAGGTCCACAGGAACAGCTGAAGACCTGTAGAGAGGAAAACTACACGCCCCGAAAGCAGAACACTCTGTCCCGATAACTGGCAGAAAGAAAACAGGAAAACAGGTCTACAGCACTCCTGACACACAGGCTTATAGGACCGTTTAGCCACTGTCAGAAATAGCAGAACAAAGTAACACTAGAGATAATCTGATGGCGAGAGGCAAGCGCAGGAACCCAAGCAACAGAAACCAAGACTACCTGGCACCATCGGAGCCCAATTCTCCCATCAAAACAAACATGGAATATCCAAACACACCAGAAAAGCAAGATCTAGATTCAAAATCATATTTGACCATGATGCTGGAGGACTTCAAGAAAGACGTGAAGAACTCCTTAGAGAACAAGTAGAAGCCTACAGAGAGGAATGAATAAAAATGCCTGAAAAAGAATTCCAGGAAAATATAAATAAACAAGTAGAAGCCCATAGAGAGGAGACACAAAAATCCCTGAAAGAATTCCAGGAAAACATAAATAAACAAAGAAGCCCATAGGGAGGAGACACAAAATCCCTGAAAGAATTCCAGGAAAACACAATCAAACAGTTGAAGGAATTAAAATGGAAATAGAAGCAATCAAGAAAGAACACATGGAAACAACCCTGGATATAGAAAACCAAAAGAAGAGACAAGGAGCTGTAGATACAAGCTTCACCAACAGAATACAAGAGATGGAAGAGAGAATCTCAGGAGCAGAAGATTCCATAGAAATCATTGACTCAACTGTCAAAGATAATGTAAAGCGGAAAAAGCTACTGGTCCAAAACATACAGGAAATCCAGGACTCAATGAGAAGATCAAACCTAAGGATAATAGGTATAGAAGAGAGTGAAGACTCCCAGCTCAAAGGACCAGTAAATATCTTCAACAAAATCATAGAAGAAAACTTCCCTAACCTAAAAAAGAGATACCCATAGGCATACAAGAAGCCTACAGAACTCCAAATAGATTGGACCAGAAAAGAAACTCCTCCATCACATAATAGTCAAAACACCAAACGCACAAAATAAAGAAAGAATATTAAAAGCAGTAAGGAAAAAGGCCAAGTAACATATAAAGGCAGACCTATCAGAATCACACCAGACTTTTCGCCAGAAACTATGAAGGCCAGAAGATCCTGGACTGATGTCATACAGACCCTAAGAGAACACAAATGCCAGCCCAGGTTGCTGTATCCTGCAAAACTCTCAATCAACATAGATGGAGAAACCAAGATATTCCATGACAAAACCAAATTTACACAATATCTTTCTACAAATCCAGCACTACAAAGGATAATAAATGGTAAAGCCCAACATAAGGAGGCAAGCTATACCCTAGAAGAAGCAAGAAACTAATCGTCTTGGCAACAAAACAAAGAGAAGAAAAGCACACAAACATAACCTCACATCCAAATATGAATACAACCGGAAGCAATAATCACTATTCCTTAATATCTCTCAACATCAATGGCCTCAACTCTCCAATAAAAAGACATAGATTAACAAACTGGATACGCAACGAGGACCCTGCATTCTGCTGCCTACAGGAAACACACCTCAGAGACAAAGACAGACACTACCTCAGAGTGAAAGGCTGGAAAACAACTTTCCAAGCAAATGGTCAGAAGAAGCAAGCTGGAGTAGCCATTCTAATATCAGATAAAATCAATTTTCAACTAAAAGTCATCAAAAAAGATAAGGAAGGACACTTCATATTCATCAAAGGAAAAATCCACCAAGATGAACTCTCAATCCTAAATATCTATGCCCCAAATACAAGGGCACCTACATACGTAAAAGAAACCTTACTAAAGCTCAAAACACACATTGCACCTCACACAATAATAGTGGGAGATTTCAACACCCCACTCTCATCAATGGACAGATCATGGAAACAGAAATTAAACAGAGATGTAGACAGACTAAGAGAAGTCATGAGCCAAATGGACTTAACGGATATTTATAGAACATTCTATCCTAAAGTAAAAGGATATACCTTCTTCTCAGCTCCTCATGGCACTTTCTCCAAAATTGACCATATAATTGGTCAAAAAACGGGCCTCAACAGGTACAGAAAGATAGAAATAATCCCATGCGTGCTATCAGACCACCACGGCCTAAAACTGGTCTTCAATAACAATAAGGGAAGAATGCCCACATATACGTGGAAATTGAACAATGCTCTACCCAATGATAACCTGGTCAAGGAAGAAATAAAGAAAGAAATTAAAAAACTTTTTAGAATTTAATGAAAATGAAGGTACAACATACCCAAACTTATGGGACACAATGAAAGCTGTGCTAAGAGGAAAACTCATAGCGCTGAGTGCCTGCAGAAAGAAACAGGAAAGAGCATATGTCAGCAGCTTGACAGCACACCTAAAAGCTCTAGAACAAAAAGAAGCAAATACACCCAGGAGGAGTAGAAGGCAGGAAATAATCAAACTCAGAGCCGAAATCAACCAAGTAGAAACAAAAAGGACCATAGAAAGAATCAACAGAACCAAAAGTTGGTTCTTTGAGAAAATCAACAAGATAGATAAACCCTTAGCCAGACTAACGAGAGGACACAGAGAGTGTGTCCAAATTAACAAAATCAGAAATGAAAAGGGAGACATAACTACAGATTCAGAGGAAATTCAAAAAATCATCAGATCTTACTATAAAAGCCTATATTCAACAAAACTTGAAAATCTGCAGGAAATGGACAATTTCCTAGACAGATACCAGGTACCGAAGTTAAATCAGGAACAGATAAACCAGTTAAACAACCCCATAACTCCTAAGGAAATAGAAGAAGTCATTAAAGGTCTCCCAACCAAAAAGAGCCCAGGTCCAGACGGGTTTAGTGCAGAATTCTATCAGACCTTCATAGAAGACCTCGTACCAATATTATCCAAACTATTCCACAAAATTGAAACAGATGGAGCACTACCGAATTCCTTCTATGAAGCCACAATTACTCTTATACCTAAACCACACAAAGACCCAACAAAGAAAGAGAACTTCAGACCAATTTCCCTTATGAATATCGA
Source organism: Rattus rattus (assembly GCF_011064425.1). Classification (NCBI taxonomy): domain Eukaryota; kingdom Metazoa; phylum Chordata; class Mammalia; order Rodentia; family Muridae; genus Rattus; species Rattus rattus. The sequence goes on along the minus strand of NC_046161.1, from coordinate 18,796,721 downwards.
CTTAAAAAATACTCAATAAAATTCTGGCAAACCAATCCAAGAGCACATCAAAACAATCATCCACCATGATCAAGTAGGCTTCATCCCAGGCATGCAGGATGGTTTAATATCGGAAAACCATCAACGTGATCCATTATATAAACAAACTGAAAGAGCAAAAACCACATGATCATTTCATTAGATGCTGAGAAAGCATTTGACAAAATTCAACACCCCTTCATGATAAAAGTCCTGGAAAGAATAGAATTCAAGGCCCATACCTAAACATAGTAAAAGCTATATACAGCAAACCAGTTGCTAACATTAAACTAAATGGAGAGAAACTTGAAGCAATCCCACTAAAATCAGGGACTAGACAAGGCTGCCCCTCTCTCCCTACTTATTCAATATAGTTCTTGAAGTTCTAGCCAGAGCAATCAGACAACAAAAAGGAGGTCAAGGGATACAGATCGAAAAGAAGAAGTCAAAATATCACTATTTGCAGATGATATGATAGTATATTTAAGTGATCCCAAAAGTTCCACCAGAGAACTACTAAAGCTGATAGACAACTTCAGCAAAGTGGCTGGGTATAAAATTAACTCAAATAAATCAGTAGCCTTCCTCTACACAAAAGAGAAACAGGCCGAGAAAGAAATTAGGGAAATGACACCCTTCATAATAGACCCAAATAATATAAAGTACCTCGGTGTGACTTTAACCAAGCAAGGGAAAGATCTGTACAATAAGAACTTCAAGACTCTGAAGAAAGAAATTGAAGAAGATCTCAGAAGATGGAAAGATCTCCCATGCTCATGGATTGGCAGGATTAATATAGTAAAAATGGCCATTCTACCAAAAGCGATCTACAGATTCAATGCAATCCCCATCAAAATACCAATCCAATTCTTCAAAGAGTTAGACAGAACAATTTGCAAATTCATCTGGAATAACAAAAAACCCAGGATAGCTAAAACTATCCTCAACAATAAAAGGACTTCAGGGGGAATCACTATCCCAGAACTCAAGCAGTATTATAGAGCAATAGTGATAAAAACTGCATGGTATTGGTACAGAGACAGACAGATAGACCAATGGAACAGAATTGAAGACCCAGAAATGAACCCACACACCTATGGTCACTTGATTTTTGACAAAGGAGCCAAAACCATCCAATGGAAAAAAGATAGCATTTTCAGCAAATGGTGCTGGTTCAACTGAGGTCAACATGTAGAAGAATGCAGATCGATCCATGCTTATCACCCTGTACAAAGCTTAAGTCCAAGTGGATCAGGACCTCCACATCAAACCAGATACACTCAAACTAATAGAAGAAAAAACTAGGGAAGCATTTGGAACACATGGGCACTGGAAAAATTTCCTGAACAAAACACCAATGGCTTATGCTTTAAGATCAAGAATCGACAAATGGGATCTCATAAAACTGCAAAGCTTCTGTAAGGCAAAGGACACTGTGGTTAGGACAAAACGACAACCAACCGATTGGGAAAAGATCTTTACCAATCCTACAACAGATAGAGGGCTTATATCCAAAATATACAAAGAACTCAAGAAGTTAGACTGCAGGGAGACAATAACCCTATTAAAAATGGGGTTCAGAGCTAAACAAAGAATTCACAGCTGAGGAATTAATGGCCGAGAAACACCAAAGAAATGTTCAACATCGTTAGTCATAAGGGAAATGCAAATCAAAACAACCCTGAGATTTCACCTCACACCAGTGAGAATGGCTAAGATCAAAAACTCAGGTGACAGCAAATGCTGGCGAGGATGTGGAGAAAGGGAACACTCCTCCATTGTTGGTGGGGTTGCAGACTGCTACAACCATTCTGGAAATCAGTCTGGAGGTTCCTCAGAAAATTGGACATTGAACTGCCTGAGGATCCAGCTATACCTCTCCTGGGCATATACCCAAAAGATGCCCCAACATATAAAAAAAGACACGTGCTCCACTATGTTCATAGCAGCCTTATTTATAATAGCCAGAAGCTGGAAAGAACCCAGATGCCCTTCAACCGAGGAATGGATACAGAAAATGTGGTACATCTACACAATGGAATATTACTCAGCTATCAAAAACAACGACTTTATGAAATTCGTAGGCAAATGGTTGGAACTGGAAAATATCATCCTGAGTGAGCTAACCCAATCACAGAAAGACATACATGGTATGTACTCATTGATAAGTGGCTATTAGCCCAAATGCTCGAATTACCCTAGATGCCTAGAACAAATGAAACTCAAGACGGATGATCAAAAAAGTGAATGCATATCGCTCCTGAGAGACACAGCCAGAATACAGCAAATACAGAGGCGTATGCCAGCAGGAAACCACTGAACTGAGAACAGGACCCCTGTTGAAGGAATCAGAGAAAGAACTGGAAGAGCTTGAAGGGGCTCGAGACCCCATATGTACAGCAATGCCAACCAACCAGAGCTTCCAGGGACTAAGCCACTACCCAAAGACTATACATGGACTGGACCCTGGACTCTGACCTCATAGGTAGCAATGAATATCCTAGTAAGAGCACCAGTGGAAGGGGAAGCCCTGGGTCCTGCTAAGACTGAACCCCAGTGAACTAGACTGTTGGGGAGAGGAAGCAAGGGGAGGGTTGGGAGGGGAACACCCATAAGGAAGGGGAGGGGGAGGGGATGTTTGCCGGAACAGGAAAGGGAATAACACTAAATGTATATAAGAAATACTCAAGTTAATAATAATAATAATAAAAAAAAAAATAGTAACGAACAAAGAACATTGTGCATGCAATAAATAAAACATTTTAAAAGACAAAATAGATTCACATTTAATGGCATGGAATTACAGTCATTTAATATATTTAATATATTTCAATATTAATAATCCAGTGATGGACATTGTAGCTCATGTGTTTTTAAAAAGTGTATTTAGATAAGGGAGCATACAAAGTTCTGAATTAAGAAATCACAATTAGTCATACAATTTAAATGCCCATTGTTACTACTTTTTATTCTTAACTATATTTGAGAATTTTGAAACAACACATAGTACTATAGTAATGAAAAAAGTTCATAAAGCAGTTTCATTATACAGGGTGGGGGTTATATATCTATAGTTTGTGAAGAGATTATTTTAAGCTACTTCCTAATCACCCAAAGTAAAAAAAAAAAGACATTATTTACATAATTTTACATCTATGTAGATGTGTCCTGCTGTGCACTTGGAGAAAACAGGCAAACATTTCAGGTAAAAGTCACACATGAAACTTGCCTGAGTGTCAGCCCCCTTCTCCCCCGACTTTCTGTTACGTGCACATACAACCTGGTTTCCATACTGTGAGGAGTGAGCAGGAACTAAACAGCCAAGGAAGAGGCAACATTCCCACACACGGCCTGACTGTAAAGAGAGGTAAGGCCCCTAACCTCGCAGCTGGGATACCCTCACCGGCCTTTGCTACTACCTCAGCCCAAGGACCATGAGGGACAGGAAGAGGGAAGACTCCAGGGGCCCACAAAAGAGCAACCCAGACAGCACTTGGTGGTCTACCAGGTCTGGAGACCCCGCCCCGTCCTGAAGACTCTGAGTCTGCACTGCTTCTGCTCTAAAGCATCGCCTTTGGAAAGGATCTGAACCACCATGGCTGGCCTAGGCTCCCGGCCCCCACGACAGTATCTCAGGATGCCTTTACTTAAGCAATCTTCCATTTTCCTATATGAGTGCTCATAGTAATTTTATTTGTAGTAGCCTGAAATAGGAACTATCCAAAGATGTCCATCAACGGTAAAATGAATAAAAATACCGTGATGCATTTGTGTGATCGAAGTCGATATGACAAATTAAATAATTACATATGAAGTGACATGTAAAATTCATTTTAAAATTATGGGTGGAATAAGTCAGACATCTAATAACCTATGCTATATATTGCATTTACCCAAAAAGGTGAGCAAAACCAATTTACACATGGTTATAAATGGGATGGGGTCTTGACAAAGGTTTCAGGATGAGGGTGTGAATTGGGTGCACACATGTGTTCAGTTAATGAAGATACAAATGGGACTCACAAAAATTACTGATGAAGACGTATCATTGGTGTACTTTAAGCAGCAATTGAATTCTGATATTGTTTGTGAATATTTACATTCATCTTGATATGGAAATGATGCTGTTTGAATGCTGTCAGGAACTCTGTTAGACAGCTCGTCTACGGAAGCAACATAGGTCCTGTAATTGCTCTCATGTGGAGGTTTTGAAACTGCAAGAGGAAGCTGTTTGCTGTCTCTGGCTTTATTAGAGCATTACAATAATAATCAAGAAGACCCAAGCATGTGGAAATACTCGAAAACTGTGAGACGAGATTGCTTTCAGGGCTGCTGACAGGGCTGGTAAACAACATGTGTTTCCTCCTGGGGTGTGGGTGACGCCTGGGTAAGTCAGATCTCCTGACTAATTGTGTTCATGAGACCATCCTCAAACTACTCCCACCGGACTTTGGTGGGGGTTTTGATTAAAATACGTTAACAGAAGCGATCTTCAAATTTCAAGATATGGTTTTAGAATGCAAGAATTTATTTCTACTCAGGACAAAAATAAAATAAAAAACATAGGAGAATTCCAGAAAGACAGCTCAGCAGGTAAAGGTGTTTGCCACACAGGCTGGTAATTCTTAAAAACCACTAAAGGTGGAGGAGACAACCGAGCCCACAGAGAGATGTCCTCTGGCCTCCACACATGGGCCACGGCACATCTGCCCACACACATATCATGCAAGTGCACGCACACAATAATAAATTGTAAATTATTCTTATTAAACAAAGCCACAAAAGCTATTATCTGGCACAGTCTCAGACACAGAAGTTGTCATTTTTTAAAAAATAGTTTCCTTAGCCTCTAGAAATAGAATTTTCAAAGTTAATAGTCTTTACTAAAAGACATCTTTAACCTAAGAAAAAGTTACATCATCTTGGGCTGTCTTGTTTCAGTCCTACTTAAATGTACGCTTAATCCAAGATATTGTAGCTGTGTGTTAACGACTTCCACTGTGGGGTGCTGTCACATGCAGTAGATTTTTCCCATCAAAGGAAATGACTAAAGGGCTGTGGATGCCACTTACGAGGTCTGGTACCTGCTTACCTTTACTCTACGGTCTCCAGAACCATTAAAGACCAAGGTGATCCATCTAACAAAAACAAGTGACCGTGGAACTTAGCACTCTTCTGCCCATGAAAGTCCTCGGCCTTTGATAACAACAGTGAAAACAAACTTAATTTTTTTTGAGATTGTAATACAATGACATCATCTCCCCTTCCCCTTCTCCCTTTTAAAGCCTTCTGTACAGAAAGAGCAAACGGCTTATGCTGAAAAGGGCCCCCACTGCATATAAGATTATGAATATTTATTGACTACTGGGCTGGAGAGTCACCTCCGTGGTTAAGAGCACTAACTGCTCTTGCAGTGAGGACCTCAGTTCAGTTCCCAGCACCCACATGGTGGCTCACAACCATTCCTAACTCCTATTCCAGGGAATCCAGCATGCTCTTCTGACCTCTGTAGAGCTGGAACGCACATGGTGCCCGTACACACATGCAGACAAACATGCTACGTGTAAAATAAAAGCAACTAAATCTTTAAAAGTAATAATCCTTGTAAATATTTACTGGCAGGCATGGTGCTCCACGCTTGAAATCCCAGCATGTCAGTGCAGGAGGCAGAAGAACTAAGTTCAAGACCAGCCTTGGTTTCATAGTAAACTGTAGGCTCCCCTGAAATACATGAGTTCCATTTTAAAGCATATGTCCTTGGCTGGAGAGCTGTAAGAGCAGTCGCTGGTACTGCAGAGGACACAGGTCTAATCTGTGCCCCATGGTGGTTCAGAACTGTATGAAGCCCCTCTTCCAACCTCCATGGACAACAGACACACCCGTGATACACATAGATTTCCTAAACAGAATTCCCATGGCTCACACTCTAAGATCAAGAATTGAAAAATGGGACCTCATGAAACTGAAAAGCTTCTGTAAGGCAAAGGACATAGTCAACAGGACAAATCAGCAACCTACAGATTGGGAGAAAAATCTTCACTAACCCCACATCCGATAGAGGGCTAATATCCAAAATATATAAAGAACTTAAGAAGGTAACAACCAAAAAACCAAACAACTCAATCAAAAAATGGGGTATAGAACTAAACTGAGAATTCTCAACAGAGGAATCTCGAATGTCTGAGAAGACCTAAACAAATGTTCAAAGTCCTTACTGATTAGAGAAATGCAAATCAAAATGACCCTGAGATTCCAACTCACACCAGTCAGAATGGCTAAGATTGAAACCTCAGGTGACAATATATTTTGGAGAGGATGTGGAGAAAGAGGAACAGTCCGCCATTGCTGGTGGGATTGCAAACTGGTACAACCACTCTGGAAATCAGTCTGGAGATTCCTTGGAAAATTGGAAATGGATTTACCTGAAGACTCAGAAATACCACTCTTGGGAATATACCCAAAAGATGCCCCACCATGCCACAGGGGCAGGTGTTCCACGATGTTCATAATGGCCTTATTTGTGATAGCCAGAAGATGGAAACAACCCAGATGTCCCACGACAGAAGAATGGATACAGAAAATGTGGTTCATTTATTTACACAATGGAACACTACTCAGCTATTAAGATCGAGGACATCCTGAGTTTTGCAGGAAAATGGATGGAACTAGAAAATGTCATCCTGAGTGAGTTTACTCAGACCCAAAACAACATTCACAGTATGTCCTCACTAATAAGTGGATAGTAGAAAAAAATACAGAATAGCCAAGATATATAACTCATAAAGATCAAGAAACTGAAGGGCCCAAGTGAGAATGCCTTGATTCTACTTGGGAGGGAGAAGAAAGCAACCACAAGGGGGGAGGGAGGGAGGGGCCTGGAAGGAAAAGGGGAGGGGGGAGGAGGAAACATGATCTGGTATTGGGTGGGGAAAAGGACTGAAGCCCTGGGGACCAGCAGAAACAATGGAAACAGGCTCCCTCAAGAGGTAGGAGGTTGGGAGAACCCTTCAGAATGTACCAGAGACCTGGGAGGTAAGAGACTCTCAGGACTCAAAAGGAAGGACCTTAGATGAAATGGCCTACAGGGGAGAGGAACCTGTAGAGCCCACCTCCAGCAGAAAGACAGGGCATCAAGTGAGGGATGGGGTTGCTATCCCACAGTCAAAACTCTGGCCCATAGTTCTTCCTGACTGAAAGAACTGCAGGGAGGGAAATGTAGAAGAGCCTGAGGAAAAGAAAGTCCAGCGACAGGCCCAAAGTGGGACCCAGCTCAAATGGCCAACCCAAGGCCTAACACCATTACTGAGGCTATGGGACATTCACAGAAAGGGAAACTATCATGACTGCCCTCCCAAAGACCCAACAAGCAGCTGAAAGAGTCAGATGCAGATATGTGCACCCAACCAAAGAACAGGAGCTGCTGATCCCTGTGGTTGAATCAGGGAAAAGCTGGAGGAAGCTGAGGAGGAGGACAACTCTGTAGGAGGACCAGCAGTCTCAATTAACCTGGACCCCCTCTCAGACGCTGGATCACCAACCAAGCATCACACACCAGCTGAGATGAGGCCCCCAACACATATACAGCAGAGGACTCCCAGGTCTGGGTTCAGTCAGAGAAAATGCACCTAACCCTCAAGAGACTGGAGGCCCCAGGGCGTTTAGAGGTCTGGTGGAGTAAGTAGTGATAGAGGAGTGGGGAGGAGGTATGGGATGTGGAACAGTAGAAGAGTGAACTGGGAGGGAAATAAAATCTAGAGTATAAAAAGAAAAAATAAATAATAATAAAAAATTTTTCAATAAATAAATCTGAGGGGTTGAGGATTTAGCTCAGTGATAGAGCGCTTGCCTAGCAAGCGCAAGGCCCTGGGTTCGGTCCTCAGCTCCGAAATAAATAAATAAATAAATAAATCTGGGTAAATTTTTTTAAATCTATTTGTTACCTGGTAATATTTTTGCTAAGTACTTTTAATTGGTCAAAATTACAAAGATAGATTATAAATAAGAAAATAAACAAAAGTACTCTGCTACCTTCCACTCCTAAACCATCCACACCCAGATCCCCGCCGGTCTGAGGTCTGCTTTCCGGGGACTGTGTCTCTGCCCTTTGCTCTGCGGCACAATGTGCATCATTTGGGGATATTGCTAATTGATAATTCCTGCTTGAGTTTAGTCAATGCACAACTGCTTCTCATTACAAAAACTCAATAATTGTAATGGAATTACGAGTTTAACAAATAAAGTCCTGAACTAAACAGATGAATTGTCTCTGAGTTGGAACTTTCCCTAGGTCTACCCACACCAGAACACATGTTTTTTTAATTATACGGCAAAGACTAGGGCTTCTGTTCAAACCTAGATTTTATTGTTTATAAAATTAAAAACAGATACACACATCTAGATGTGTGTACCCACACATACAAATGCATACACCCGGGTCACATATCTTATGAGAACAGTTGAAAGGTTTAATGTGTTATACACGAAATTACTTTGCACACATGAGGAAATTAATCTTAAGCTGTAAAATAGATAATTCATTCAGAAAAGCTTCTCGGGCTTCACAGACGCCCTGGTCCATGCCTCCGTAATCACTCACACCATTCAAAAAATGAAATCAAAACAGTAGTAACCTCTGGCACCTGTGCCTTTTTGTCTTTATTCTTTACTTTTTGATTCTGAGAACTGAACCCAGACTTGTGGTACTGGGCACGTCCAGCCCTAACAATTACTGGATTTTAATCACAAATTGTTTACAAGCACTTTTTGCCATTTTTAACCCAAGATGGGAGAGTTGCACTTCAATCTATAGTGTGTCTAGCCATTTGCCGGTTACTGCAGGGTTGCAGAGCCGGCCCAGAGGTTAAAAATTCTTATTGCTCTTACAGAGGACCCAGGTTCATTTCCCAACGCCCACATGACAGCTCTCAACTCTCTGTAACTCCAGTTCCTGGAATCCAAAGCCCTCTTCTGACCTGCTGGCAGAACAGTGACACACAAACACACACACACACACACACACACACACACACACACACACACACACAAAGAAATAAACAAATCTAAACTTTTTTTTTATCAATAATTGACTTGAAAATACATGAGTTTCTATTTATATCTAAATTTTAGGAATTAGAAATTAACATTTTCTCCTTGATAATTTTATTTTCCTAATTTTTTACAAAGTATAAGTAATCAAAGCAAGAATCAAAACATAAATATGAACTATATACCAGAAAGTGCTGCTATAGGAGTCTAACTTATAAATGTACAGCTTCTTTGAAGGGAGCGTGTAATAAATTCTAACTTCAATTCAACAGTGGTAATGGCAGAAGGGAAGAGTGTAACTGGGGGCTGCAAATCCCTTGTATTTCAGGATGGAGATCTAGCGAGTTCAAATTACCAATCGAAACCACAGAGACAATAATAATCTTATCTACAATGGGCATCCCCAATTCTTCCTTTTTTTTTTTTTTTTTTTTTTTTTGTTTTTGTTTTGTTTTGTTTAATCCTCTTTTACAGTCCAGAATTCATCCTCCTCCCAGTCCAGGTTTATGCAAATTAAAATTTCCAAGTGTTGACACTATCTTCTTTTTAAAAATGCATACACGTATTACTTGTAATTACGTGAGTATATGCCGGTGTGAGTATGTACGTGTGAACCCAGGTGCCAGGGGTCAAGAAGAGCATTAGGTCCTCAAGAGCTAGAGTTCTATGAGGCTGTAAGCCACCGGATATGGAACTTGAGTTCTTTGGGAGAGCTTTTATCCGCTGAGCCATTTCTCAACCCTGTCCTATACTTTCGGAAGTCAAGTCTGGAGATTTGGATGGTTGCTTGGCGGAACCGCACCCAGTTAGTATAGGTTGGTATGCACGAGGGTCCACCCTCAGCACTAAATTAAACTGATGCTCACCTCTGCCTTCATTCTCACGTAATCCTGTTCTCACCTCCCCAGCACACTTCTACTCTAAACTCAAGGGATCTAAAACTGCAGCCGCAAAACCCTTGAATAAATCTGTTCTTTTACCTATAGGACACGCTGGGACAACGGTGACGCAGAATTTGTGGGAGTGGCCAACCAATGTCGGTTGAACCTGAGGCCCCACTCCACCAGGGAGAGCCCGTGTTTGACTCTGCGTAAATGGCCTGGAGCAGAAAGTGGCTAGCCTAGGGTAGAACCAAATGCAACTGATCTTTAAAAAAATTAGTGGACTGATTCCTGATGATATTCTGCTATCCTCATAGATTGGCGCCTTGTCCCGTCGTCCTTAGGGAGGCCTCCTCCACAGGAGACGGGACCGGGTGCAGAGACCCGCAGCCAGACATTATGCAGAAAGTCTTACTTGAAGGTCTCATTCTGGTCACTCCACGTGCAGCAGGGGGCACTCCATGGACGAAGAGAAGAAAGACTGTAGGAACCAGAGGGGAGGACACACACAGGGGAGCCCGGACCAGTGAATCAACTAAGCCGGGCTCACATGGGCTCCCAGAGACTGCGGTGACGAGCACAGGCCTGCATGGGTCTGCACCAGGTCTCCTGCATGTGTGTTGTAGCCATTAGTTTGGTGTGTTTGTGGGACTCCTAACTGTGGTAGCGGGTGTGTCCTTCGGGACTTTTTCTCCTGTTGGTTGCCCTGCACTGCCTTGGTGTGGGGGCTTTTGCCTTGTCGCGTTGTATCTTGTTTTGTCCTGTCTGGCTGTTTTCTCTTAGAGGCCTGCTCCTTTCTGAAGGGAGATGGAGTACATCCAGAGCCGGAGCTGGGAAGAGTGAAGGGAGGGGAAACTATAGTCGAAATGTATTGTATGAAAGATTAATCTATTTTCAATTTTAAAAAATACAAAGTATATTCTCCAACTTATTTTTTTTTTTAAAAAAACCTATGGAGAAGGGACCCTAAACAGAGATTGGCCACACAGGCCACCTCACATTTACGTAGTATTTCTGGAGATGCAGGTTACAAATGCATCTGTCTGCTTCTGTATGACTGAACTGGGATGTGCAGAGACCACATTAGAGATCACACGGGACCTCTGAGAGCTCCTGCTTACTCTGCGCTCTCACGCTGCTGCCCTCAGCTGGGAGCACCTCAGACTGACTCAGCATCTCCAGTCCATGGACCACCACCACCGGCTGCCATTTCTGCAGCACATAGCACTTAATTTTCTCTAAAATATATTTAGGATTTACATAAATATATGACCCTGGACCCTAAAGATTATCACCACTTAATGTTTAAAAACCCACTACAAATTCCCTCCCAAGCTAAAGCATCTTTACTTTATAAGTAAAGATGATGTTTCTATACCACGACAAAATTATCATATATCATATCATCACCATCATGATCATCAACATCATTTCCACCATGGAGACAATAAATTTTCTCAGGGATATAAACTATCAAGGAAGCAAAACTAGAATTTTCTTTCACTACACTAATAACCCTACACCAATGACAGCTTACAGATTTCTCTCTGTGTCTTTTATTTACTTGAGAAAGAAGACTAGCACCGCCCTGCTGTTATTACTAAAGATAACGTAACCTGTGGATACATTCCCAAAGAGATAACAGCCAGGCACCAATCCATGACTGTAGTGGTATTTCTCAAGTTGGCCGTAAAACACTTTCGTGATTATCAAAAATGCATCTCCAGAGCAGGCACTAATAGCACAGGCATGAAAATTCTGTATGCAGGAGACCAAGGCAAAGGGGTTGGCATGAGTTCAAGACCAGACTAGACCAAATAGCAAGACTCTGCCTCAAAAACAAATAAATGAACAAAACAAGCGTACCGTTTAGTGTGTGTGTGTGTGTGTGTGTGTGTGTGTGTGTGTGTGTAAACACATAGGTAGTTAAGCAGACAGACAGACAGACAGAGAGACAGACAGACAGACAGGTGATAGGTAGATAGAGTTAAGTGTATCTTCTGGGGTGTGTGTGTGTGTGTGTGTGTGTGTGTGTGTGTGTGTGTGTGTACATACATAGGTAGGTGGGCGGACACCGGACAGATGATAGGTAGATATAGTTTTTTAGTTGTATTTCTATTGCTGTAATAAAATATCCCATAAACATGAGAGGTAGGGAAGAAAGAACTTATTTTTGCTTACAATTCTAAGTCACAGTGAAAGAGACTCTCACCAACAAGAGGCTGAAACAGCTGTTCAAGATAACCCCTACAGACGTGCCCACGGGCCAGCCTAGTCTAACTGCTGCCTCATAAAGACCCTTCCTGTGTGGACCTAGGCTGTGTCAAGTTGACAATTAGAACTATCCATCACTGTACTACATGCACACTCACAAGTGTGTGTACACACTCACACTCACACACACTCACAAACTCACACACACACTCTCACACACACACACTCACACACATGCTGTGTGTGCACATGGAGGGTAAGATCAGTGAGGATAAGTAAAGATTATGTTTCTATACCACGACTGCAAGCATCAATATGAGCCCATGACTACTTTTATTTGTAAGGCAGAACAGATCTTGTTCCTTATTGTTTTTGTTGTTTGCATTTCTTACAATGCGTGGATTTTAAATATCTGGTGTATTTAACTTGTTAAATTATTTTATTAATGCAAAATTGTAAGGCATCAAACATTTAAATCTATGCATTTATAAGAATAGGCAAACAACAACAGTTACTTCATTTCAAGAACCCTGGAGAACCAACCCTGTATTTGGAAAACAAAGGAAAAGAAACAAATATTTATAGTACTTTTGCTCTCTGACTATGCTGGAATCAAATGGATGGTAAAGAAGAGTTTTATCTGTATGTCAACTGATCAACACTGAAGGAGTGAGAAGCTGAGGGGGAGAAAGAGCCTGAGTTCAAATCCATGCTGGCCAAAGTGAAACTGTCTCAAATGATGATAGGTTATTGATGGAGGAATGATAGACAACAGGCAGGCAGGCAAGCAGACAGACAGACAGACAGACAGTCAGACAGCCGATAGAGCTCACATGGTCAAAGAAGGGAGAAGCAAGGAACTGACTCATGAAGTTGTCCTTACCTCCATGTGTGCACCGCGGCATGCACATGAGTGCACATGCAAATAATCTTTCTATTTTGTTTTAGAAACCCTAAAGGACAGCATAGAAATCAGAACAATGACTGGCATGATCCTTCAACCTGTGAAGTAAAAAAAAGTCACATAATCTCATGCACTATGCTTGCCTGAAAGCTATCCCCAAAACGTGTGTGGTAGGGTTCAGGCCTGTAATCCACCAAACTGGAGGGTCACAGGAGTTTGAGGCCAGTCTGGGCTACATAGTAAGAACCTGTCAAGAAAGAAAAAGAAAAGGGAGGGAAGGAGGAAGGAAGGAAGGTTAGTCAACCCCCAAAATTTTCTCTTACATGGGCTGAAAGGTCAATTTAATGCCTTGGTTATTAAAAAATCTGAAATATTTAGGAAGTGCCCATAATATAATAACCATAATTTCTACCAAGTCACATCCTTTCGTTTTGGACTTTCTAGATATGGTACCAATTAAGAAAAATGTTAAATTTTGAAGGAGCTCATGCTGTATGATCAAGACATCAAAAATGTATTAAATGTATCACGCACGACATCTGGTCTCTTCATGCTAAAGTTCACACACGCTCTACTGCATACATCACAGCTTTGTGTCTGACGATCGAAACTCCTAGGCTAGGTTTGGTTTTTAACCAAGATTTTTCTTCTAAGAGAACTATTTGTATACATACCTGTTTCATGCTCCTCAAATGTAAACATGATTCTTTTTATTCTCATTTTTAAGATCCGCACGTGGCATGCTGCCAGATTTAAGCCAAATGAAAACGCCAAGTCTATCAAGGCTTTGGGGTTGCTAGAAGTTTTTAAAGAAGTTGTAACCAACTGAAAATGCACAGAGTGAATGAACTGTGCACTGACTGTCTTCGGTCCCACGAGCTCCCTGGAGTACTGTAGACGTCGAGTGATTAGGCTCTGCAGGTTTGAGCCACAGGACTAGGTAACCCAACGAAGGGCAAGGAAAGAATTCTAAATGAAGGCTGAACTTGCCAAAACGTGGTAGCAAGTTGTTGGTCAGGGCTGTGCAAAAGAATCCCAAAACAATACAGGCTGCTGCTGTCTCCCTTGGCTACCTCCCAAAGGCTTATGGTAAGGCCATATTGCTAAAGACACTGCACTTAGGACACGAGAGCCACAAGAGCCAAAGTGCATCTGACTTGAACCCTCCTCTCGGAGTCCTAGCTTTCCTAGTACCCAAAGATGCTATGCAAGTTCCAAAGGAGGCAACCTAAAGCCCTACTAAGCTGTAACACCTTTGACCCGCAACAACCGCCATGCCCTACAGGCATAACAGTAGCACACACATCTGTAACCAGCAACCATGTATCTGGACTTAAGGTTTACTCAACTAGAGGGACAGCAAACCCAGCCAACTAACCAGGGCCAGTGAGTTCAGGAACCGTAGAGGAGAACCTGTTACTGCCACTCCCTAAACCAGCATAACCCCTAACTGCACTCCAAATACTCATCCTTACGTACAAAGGTAAGGATCGCTCTCGGCCCACATCAAAGAAGATTCTTTTTATGGCAAATGGAGACCATCCAGAACACCACAACCAGTCAAAATGCAGAGAAGTGATCCTGCGGTACCAAGCCCCGATCCATACATCAGTACAGCCCTGTGCCTTCCTAAGCTCAGGAAACGCTGGGAAGAGAGACAACGATCTTCAGGACCAGAAATCTGCTGTGGAATTGTGTCTCCTAGAAATGACAGGGAAGCTACCACAGCCATGAAATCTCAACAGTATGGCTGCTTAAACGAGCCCTAAAGAGCTACAACAGCGGTGGACATGTTAACTCAGAAGAGGGGACTCTCAAGGGGCCCAGCCCATAGATGAAGAACTACAGGCCACTGAAGCGAGCTGACACGGGAGAAGTGGTCACCCGAGGACGAGAGCCATGGCTTGTCGTCTAATACCAAGAAGTTAGTCCTGAGGTCACATTCATAAACACGCATGTGCATAGACACCGTATATGTACACATATATACACATATACACATGCAATAAAGAAAAAGAGGCCATGATGTCAAGACAGAGCAAGGGAGTATATGGGAGGGCCTGGAGGAAAGAAGACAAATAGGAAATGATATGATTATATTCTAATTTTTAAATATAAAATAAAATTTATTTTTTAAAAAATGAAAGAAATAATCTCAAGAAAGAAACACTGGGTCCCAGAACTTCTAAAGCAAGTCATTACATCGTATCTTAATTTAAGCAGTAATTAGAAGCAAGGCATAGACAAGTCCTGTAGGTACCGGCAAACAGAAGCCACTAATTCAGTAGGCTTCTCAGAGAAGGTGACAGCAGCTGCCAGGCACTCTGAGCCAAGGACCCACATGTGCACAGCTACAGTGCTCGACTTCTAAGAGACACTTTAGTTCTTGTTTATACTTTAGACCAGGCACGCGACTTTAATTTTGTAGTTGTAAAACACGGCTTCTCTACCCCTCAGCCTCAGACCTCACAGAGCCGTTTTGTCTCATTGTTACGATCACTGCAGGGAAACCGCAGAACTAAACAGGACACCAGCCTTCATGCTTACTACAGTCAGTGTGGGATTAAATGTAAGTGAGGACGCATGAGTACAGGAAGTGGCTGATGCCTGCAACATCCCAAAAGAATATATCACATTCCTCCACACTACAACAAAACACACCGTAAAATCACCAGAGAGCAGAGGCAGAGGCAGGCGATCCCTGTGAGTTCAAGGCCACCCTGGTCTACATAGTGAGTTCCTGTCAGGACTATAAAGAGACCCTGTATCAAAAGAAAACAACTCACCAGAGAATTAATTAATTATCTTCGTATTTAATAAACATGAATATGCCACAAGCTGAAGGAGGTCATTTAAGGGCACGAATGCACCACGAGTACACACACACACACACACACACACACTCACTCCACACACATACACTCACACTCACACACACACACACACACACACACACACACACACACACCACACACACACCACACGCCCCACACCACACACACACACACACACACCACACACACACACACACACACACACACACACACACACCACACACACACACCACACCACACACACCACACACACACACCACACACCAACCACACACACCCCACACCCACACTCCCACACACAACCCTCACACCACCACACACACACACTCACACACATTCACACACCACACACACACACACATGCTCACACACCACCACACACACTCACACACGCCACGCCACACTCACCACACACCACACACATGCTCACACACACCACGCCACACACACCACGCCACACTCACACACACTCACACCACACACTCGCTCACACACACACTCACACACTCACACACATGCACACACACACACACACACACACACACACACACACACGAAGTGGTATATGGATGAGCACTCAATCCCATCACTGTAAAACCCCGACAGAAGTGTAAGCCCCTGTGCGGGTCCATTGGGAAAGCCTCAAATCCCAGTCCCTGAGGTTTCTGCACATCTGGCAGCCTATAGTCACAGCAACAGATCTCTGGTCTCCCTTCTGAGCATCCCTCAACAGAGAAATGTCCTTTTCCTTTAACCATGCCGTCAAACCTAACTTTCAAGCACTGTTTCTGAGGAGGGGTTGTTCCCCACAGTGTGTACTCTTGTGTACTACCAGCATGTGCCCTCGAGGAAACGCTTTAGATCTTGGTTTCCTCATCTGTGAGAGACAGTGCAGTTCCTAGATGCTCAGTAGAATGCTGACAGGAGGACACACTTAAGGAATGCTCTCTATGGTGAGGCACTGACCAGCCAAAGCCGTTGATGGCATGAGGCCTCCTGAACCACAGCACAGTGTGCAGCGTCGTCAGCATTCGACTGACGTGGCTTTCCGCCACAGCCCCCGGAACTCTGTTACTGAATTATCAAAATATCACAAAGTAGTCCTGTAGTTCAGGACTTTATATCTGTGGCCAGGCGGCTCGGATCACACTCCTCAGCCTGAGAAACAGTTCCTGTTTAGAGACACAGACACCACCCAAACCTTTCAATATCCTTATTAATCACTATGGCTTGCTGAATTTGAAACAAGTTCAATTTCATTTCCTTCAAAGATTAGCTCATCTTCCTGTACCAATGCAGGACCTGAAATACCAATGCAGATGTCTGCAAGTCCCACAGAGAGCCACCGCACCACAGGAAGACATGGACGTGCGCACCCACAGACCCTATGCAGATCTAAGTTTTGTGTGAGTGGCAACCACCTCCTTTGTACTGACCACTGGTCACTCCAACCTTTTCTGTCGGAGACTGAATTCTGCAGTGGTGTGACTGAAGCTCCCCCTGGCTTTCCTGCTGGAACTCTTCATGATACAAGTCCACTTCATTAAAGTGACATCAATATTTTCAGGGACGCTCGCAAATGAATGCTAAGAGCAGAGGCTACAAAGACCTGTGTTTGTTTCTTTCATTGGCTTCTTCCCTTCCTCTGGGCCTGGACACGAACATGCATTTATCTTGTGCCACTAACAGGATTGAGCAGGCTTTCATAGGAGACATTATGGTAAGTCTTCATCAAAGGTTTGGGTAACCATTGCTGGGCACTCGCGCACCTCCGAGGGACACATGTGCTTCGTTAGCTCCAGCGTGACCGGTTCAGTCACTACTCTATAAAAGTAATATCCTGAAGTTACGGCAATGACTTTCTTCCCAGGAGCCTAAGCCAGTCCTAAATAACAGTTCATCATGACCACGGCAGCATCCACACGCAGTCATATTTGGGGAAGCCCACGGCTAAGAGTGGGGTTTTACACAGACTCAGTCATTGGCAAAGCAAGGGCTCACGGTCCTCACAGTCTGAGGAACATCAATCCTTCCTCAAGCGATGGCAGTGTACTCTCCCCATAACATTTGAGTTCAACTCTCAATCTTTCTTTTTTTGGTGAGGCTGGCTTACTAGACTCTATATAACACTAATGACTTTTAAACCTACTACAAGCAGAATTCTAATTGTACACAAAATTTAATGTGCATCCTACGGTCTCTCTTCAGTTCATTTTGTTTCTTTCGACATGTGCTTTTAATGTACAAGCAGTGAACACTGGGTATTTTATGCTTTACGTTTTAAAATACAGTCTTCAAAGCTCAGCCAGAAATGTCCGTTTGAAAAGGCCAGCTCCAGCCAGTTGGCTCCGGGAGGGCATGTGCAAAGTGAAAATGTAACCAACCATGATTCTCCACAGGACAGCTGGAACCACTCAGAGCATTCAACATGGCTTCCAGCGCAGGCTGTAGAAAGTGTCTTCAGCAAGCAGTGAACCTTTTAAGCACCAAATGGGCTACTGGTGCTTAAATACGAGAGCTACTGTGGCATGCTAAAATTAGGAACATTATGAAAATGCAACTAGAGTATGTGTTCATTGTGAACACAGTACGGAGTCCAAACACAATTAAAGTAACTAATAATAATGCTAAAGAAGCCATAAGTCTCTAATGATTTCTTCTATTCTCAAAGGTTCGGCCCACGGTGGTTCACAAATAACTCTTGGGTAAGTAGAAATGGCAACTGTCCAACACCAAAGTCACTGAAAACTCTGGGAATCCTTTGCTGCTCTCCTCCCGACACACAGAAAAGGAGCCCCATTAGGAAAACACCAGTAGCAAGAGACCTCTACAGCGAGGCACACGCTTCCACACCATCACACCTACCTGCAATGCCAGGACTGCAGAGGCAGAGGCAGGAGGATCATCCCTCCCAGGCTAGTCATCGCTCCTAACAAGACCTCAAAAATAAACAAATAAAAAATAAAAAAAGTTTAAAAATCAGTTCTTAGAAACAAATCGTCAAATTCCACTGTTTGCTGTTTTCCAAAGATTTCATTTTTTAACTAGTTAGCTTGCTTCAAAAAGAAAGGCTAGGGGTTGGGGATTTAGCTCAGTGGTAGAGCGCTTGCCTAGCAAGCACCAAGGCCCTGGGTTCGGTCCCCAGCTCAAAAAAAAAAAAAAAAAAAAAAAAAAAAAAAAAAAAGAAAAAAAGGCTAAGTGCCATTGTACAAAAGAGTGAAAGCAGTGAAGTGGTTCATTCACGATCCCTTCAGTCACTGCATCCCCTTCATTCACACTGTACCCCTTCACTCACACTGCACCCCCTTTGCTCACACTGTACCCCCTTTGCTCACACTGTACCCCCTTCGCTCACACTGTACCCCCTTTGTCACACTGTACCCCCTTCGCTCACACTGTACCCCTTCGCTCACTGTACCCCCTTCGCTCACACTGTACCCCCTTTGCTCACACTGTACCCCCTTTGCTCACACTGCACCCCCTTCACTCACACTGTACCCCCTCACTCACACTCTACCCCCTTCACTCACACTGTACCCCTTCATCTGACCCCCCTTTGCTCACACTGTACCCCCTTGCCACACTGCACCCCTTCACTCACACTGTACCCCTTCACTCACACTGTACCCCCTTCACTCACACTGTACCCCCTTCACTCACTGTACCCCTCACACTTACCCCTCCGCTCTGTACCCCTTCACCACACTGTACCCCCCTTCTCTCACACTACACCCTTTCGCTCACACTGTACCCCCTTTGCTCACACTATACCCCCTTTGTCACACTGTACCCCCTTTGCTCACACTGCACCCCTTCACTCACACTGTACCCCCTTTGCTCACGCTCACACTGTACCCCCTTCACTCACATTGTACCCCCTTCATCTATTGCAAGAAATCCGGTTTACAGTTCTCTCAAACCGACCATGTGACAGAGCAAAGCACAGTGAACTTGCTCACACTGTAACTGATTTTTCAGCACGGATACCCTGTGACTGCCTTTATAACCCCTATAAAGTTTTCCATTCATTTATTGAAAGAAAGAGAGCTCAAGCTCACACTGGCATATGTGTATGTGTGCCTGTGAGCATGTGAGCACAGCACACATATGAAGTTCAGGGACAATGTACATGTAGGCATGTGTGTACCAGACCACACATACAAAGATCAGATGACAGCATGCTAGGATCGGTCTTCTCTTTCGACCATGAGTCCGGGGACAGAGCAGAGGTTTCCAAACCTGAGTGGCAAGCACCATTTTCTGATGAACCACCTCGATAGCCCCTATATATTCTGATGAACCACCTCGATAGCCCCTATATACTCCTTTTTCAAAGGGAATTCTTTTTAATGATAAAAAGCAACTCATACACCAGTATGTGGGTCACCCAGGCATGGTGGGTCACACAACTATATTTCTAGCTAGGTAGGTTAGGAAACCTACAAGTTCAAGGCCAGCCTGGACTAGACAGCCTGTTTCAACAAAAACAAAAGGAAACACAAATTTTAAAAATCTGGTGAAGGGGAAGATACATTTTCCTCCACTGGTTTGTTACCTTCTAAGGAACTACTTTTCTTTGTATTGACAACAGTTATGTTTCCATGGGAAACTGAAAACAAAGTGCTACTGTCTTTTGCAAGGACAGACTGTGGTCTAGATCTGAGAATCAATAAACTGCATGTCGCTAATGAGAAAGAACTCCTACAAGTGGAAGAATCATTCTATTTTTAGTGCAGTGTTTAGAAGGCAGTTAGTCCTATAGAAGCATATGTCTAGATGTCCTTGAGTTAGTCGAACACCAGCATGCATATTTTGAAATTTTAATAAGATCACAGTGGTTTAATGTCAGAAGTGTATGCTTCACTGTAAGGGATTAGAGTTCATGGCCATTAAACAGAAGGGAAGGCTGAGGAAACCAGGAACAATGAACTACAGATGGTAATGATGACCTTTGTCCTGCTAACGCAGGAGTCAGCACCCAACAGTTTCTTTAAAAATGTCCCCCTTTATGCTACTTTCCTAAAGCAGGAAGTCTGTAAGAGATAAAAATTGCCAGTAGAAAACAAAGGTGAAAACCACATAACCAGCATTTACATATTACCTCAGAGTAGCTCTGCTGCTGGGGCTGCTGGGAGGAATCACCCGACAAAGGCCTCACAAAGGCCTCCGAGAAAGGGTTCATTCTGGTTCACCATTCCTGGTCACACCCACCACAGTGGGGAGTCAGGGCGGCAGGAGCTTGGAGCCATCAGTGAGCAGAGAGAAGCATGCTTCTGCCCAGCCCAGGGACTGTGCTGCCCGATGTTAGGTCGGATCTTCCCACATCAGTGAATGTAATAGACACACACACACACACACACACACACACACACACAATGTAAAAATCAACACTAGGTGTCAAAATGCCTACCATTAAAACAACTGCTAAAAATAAACTCTCTAAATATCTCTAAGAGTTACAGCTCAGGTGGAAGGGTATCGTGGCCGTCAGGAGCCAAGGAATACCACAAAGTCACCCATACAACAAACCTCACATGACAATTATGGGGGCGCGGGGGACAAGACACAGGAGGGGGCCACCTCTGCTCAGAGGAGAAGCAGAAGGGAGCAGAGCAGAAGGCAGGATTTCTATAGAATTTCCTAGGAGGTAAAGCTCTCCAGAGTGGCCTGGGGTTGGAGAGATTGTGTGGTCTTGAATACAGTGTGATTCCGTTGCAAACTCTAGGGTAAAGTCAGGTTCAGGGTGTTCTTTCCTTTAGCCCTGGTCTCCCAGTCAAGTTGAGGTCAGGGTTTTTTCTTTTGTCCTTTTACCCTACATTGACTGTCCTGGAACTCAACTCTGTAGACCAAGCTAGCCTCAGAGATCCACTTGCCTCTTGAGTGCTGGGAATTCATTGAATTTTTATTGAATATATTTACATATATATTTATAATTATAAGATATAGATAGATAGATAGATAGATAGATAGATAGATAGATAGATAGATAGATAGATAGATAGATAGATACAAACAATACTTAGCCTTTCCTTTGAGGACTGCAGCTTCTCTCTACTTTTAATGTTCTTGAATATTTTCTCAATAGTGTTTTTACTAAAAATTTTGTTACTGGGATCTTTTCTCAATCAAATACTTGGGGTGCTCTTAAAACACTAAAGGTACCTATTGTTGGCTCTCACACCAACTGGAGAGGCAGGGAAGATACTCTCTTCATAAACTTTGCAAATCCTCAAAAATTGCAAGTGGCCAGGCCCCTGCCTGAGGAACCCCAGTGGCCAGTCCCCTGCCTGAGGAACCCCAGTGGCCAGGTCCTGCCACAGAAATCCCAGTCTAACAGCTGTACGACATAATGCTGAGAGGCATAACTGAGAGGCATAATAGCAACAGAAAAACACAGCAATTTAGGGTTTACATGACATTGAAGCCTACAAAAGGAAATGAGAGACTAACAATTTAACAACAGATTAAAAACAAATCTATGTGTTTCTGTGCTGGGCTAAACGAGGGTCAATAGTGTTAAAGAACTATGCTAGAGCAAACAGGGTGAACCCAGATAGTAACAAGGAAGGCATCTCTCATAGGAGCATCCTGCAACTTGCTTGAAGGGAGGGCCAGAACCTTTGAGGGTTCAGAGTAAATGCAACAAAAGGGTGCCAAGGAGAGACTGAAGGAAAGGCCATCCAGAGACTGCTCCACCTGGGGATCCATCCCACGTACAGCCACCAAACCCAGACAATATTGCAAATGCCAAGAAGTGCATGCTGACAGGAGCCTGATACAGCTGTCTCCTGAGAGGCTCTGCCAGAGCCTGACAAATACAGAGGTGTATGCTCGACGCCAACCACTGAACTGAGAACAGGGTCCCCAATGAAGGAGTTAGAGAAAGGACTTAAGGAGCTGTAACCCCATAAAACAACAACAATATCAACCAATCAGACACCCCAGAGTACCCAGGGACTAAACCACCATCCCAAGAGTACACAGGGATGGACCCATGGCTCCATCTGCATGGGAAGGCCTTGTGGGGCATCAATGGGAGACTTGATGCCCCAGGGTAGGGGAACATCAGGGTGGGGAGGTGGAAGGGGTGGGTGGGTGGGGGAGCACCCTCATAGAAGCAGGGGGAGAAGGGATGGGATAGCAAGTTTCTGGAGGGAAACCAGGAAAGGTGATAACATTTGAAATGTAAATTTAAAAGTATCCAATAAAAGAAAAAAATGATAATGAACTGAACTGAACCTGTAAACCAGACCTGTAAAGAGAGAGAGAGAGAGAGAGAGAGAGAGAGAGAGAGCAAGCTGAAGACATTCCTTGTTTCTGTTTTCTCAAATTCCTTGAGCTTAAAATACTCTAGGGTAGCATTTCCTGAACACCATCAGAGGTGATGGGACTTGACTATCTTGGATACCTACTTCAAGTTCTCCACAATCACATATAGAAATACTCACCCAACCGTGCATTTAGATCTTTGTCCAGATTTAGCAGTGAGCCTCTGAACATCAGAGCTAAGATGTATTTCCAGGGCTTTGGAGATAGCTCAGCGGTTAAGAGCATTGACTGCTCTTCCAGAGGTCCTGAGTTCAATTCCCAGCAGCCACATGGTGACTCACAACCATCTGTAATGGGATCCGATGCCCTCTTATTTCCAACCACAAGGAAGGATAGCCACATCACTTCCAAACACTTAACACAAAGTGTGAACCTACAAAAAGTGTAACCAACTCATACAGAGGACACTGGTTGTTTTTAGAACAGAGAGAGCAACTTTCATCAACTTGAAAGGAAAACATCAGCATCTGCCCACACCTCACAGTTAACGGTCTCACAGCACTGACCCTTTCAAAAGCAAAGTTTGCAAGTACATCTAATGAAAGTGCATATTTAACTAACCCTGCATATTCTAAAAATTACATATATACATATATATATTAATTCTAATGACTACTAACTGCCCACACTCCAGAAGCTGAAGCAGGAGGACCACAAATCCCAGGCAAACCTGGGTCACGGAGCAAGACTGAGGTCACATTGTGAGGCTCTATCTCTAAGACAACCGAGGCTGGAGACAAGCTTCAGGTAACAGCATTCCCTGCTCTTACCAAGGACCTGGCTTCAGTTTCCCGCAGACACATCAGACAATCACAGTCACCTGTAACTCTTGTTCCAAGGAAAACAGTGCCTTCTTCCAGCCTCCAGAGCACCCGTACAGAGGTGACACACATACTCAGACAGGCACGCACATTAAAAAATAATAAACCTTTTAAAACTACAACAAAAATTTCAGTCATTGACAGGCAGTGGTGGCCATGCCTGTGATCCCAGCACTCAGAAGGTAGAAGCAGGCGGATCTGTATGAGTTCCTGGCCAGCCTGTCCTACAGAGCAAGTTCCAGGACAACCGGGACTACGCAGTGAAACTCCGTCCCAAAAAACCAAACGAACAAAAACCGATTAAGAATAAATGTGCAGATGTGCTCCTGCTTGTAAATTCATATTAGATGAATGAAAGGTGTAAGAGATCATAGGCCCTAATCCACTCCAGTGAAATTCTCCGTGATCCTGACATGAGGATAAACTAAATCATGACCACGCATTTCACTGTATAAATCCACTTTCTGCTTGAGAGCGTCCACTATGGCTCCAGAGCACAAAATAATCAAAGCCGCACTCTTGCTCTCAAAAGCTCGGTGCTGCCATCTATGCTTGCTTTAGAGGAAGTGCGCCTGGCCTGCCTCTCCTTACGAGGCTGAGAATGCATTAGGAGCTGTGAGAGAAAGAGAGTGGGCAGGCTGAGCACAGGGTCACCATGCTGAGAACTGATGTGTCAGTTCACACAGCACCTTGTAAGCAGGGTGGAGAGAGTCAGCCTCCCATAAGAACAGAGATCCTGCCTAGAGTATCTCGGCCCTGTGCCCACCTTACAAAGCCTATGAGCAGGTCAGAGGTTTGTGAAATACCCCGGCATTCCGTGTGAGAACACAGTACGAAGCCATCACAGCGTCAGCTAGCACCTGAACTAGATACTTCCCCTTCTTTAGCTTTCCGCTGGGAAGCAGAACCATCTCAGATGGCTTTAAACTTAATTCCTTCAAGTGCGATGACGCTGAGTATCTTCCCACGGCTCTCTTAGGCCACATCTTCAAAGGAGGGTATCAAATATTTGTCCATGTATCTTGGATAGTTTTTATGTCAACGTGACACAATCTGCAATCACACAAGAGGAAGGAATCTCGGTTGAGATGGGCAAGTCTGTAGGGCATTTTCTTAATCAGTAATTGATGTGGGAAGCCTCTGCTGATTGTGGGTGGATGACTCCTGGGCTGGTAGCCCTGGGTTCTACAAGAGAGCAGCCACTGAGCAATGTGCTTCCATAGCCTCACAGCAGCTCCCACCTCCTGCCCAGGCTGCCCTCAGTGGCTGTGACTCAGGATAGGTAAGCCTAATACGCCCTTTCCTCCCCGAGCTGCTTTGGTCACGGTGTTTCATCACAATAGTAACTCTAAGACACCACCCATCTTTAAGACTTGAGCTGTTTGTTTAATTGTTGTTGAGTTAAAAGAACTCATTAGAGACGCTGGACAGAGCCTACAGGTTAAAGCCATGCACTGCTTTGAAGAAGACTCAAGTTAGACTGTGAGCTCCCACATGGAGCATCTTACGGCCGCCGGCAGCATCAGCTCCGGCAGACCCAACACCCTCTTCTGGACTCCTCAGGCCCTGCACTCACATCCATATGCGCACGCCCACACGAGACAGACTTAGCTATCTGCGTCACGAGTGTCTCCTCGCCAAAGACTTGTTTTTTAGACCTTTGCAGTCATCTTGTGTAAATCAGAAAGTTTCAATTTTGCCAATCATTATTTTCTTTTATACTTAATGCTTTAGTACGTCCTAAAAAATAAGCCATAAAGATTTTCTCTTTTTACTCTGTAAGTTTTATAATGGTCTTTTACATTAAGGTCTGATCTATTCCATGTCAGTTTTTATCATACCAGGTAGGGATGGGGATTAATTTATTTCCCAATGAGCATAATTACTTCACATTTACTGATGAAGTTATCAGTCACATATTTAATTATTAATCGTTTTGTCAAAAATTGTTTATGTGCATGTGTGTGTGTGTGTGTGTGTGTGTGTGTGTGTGTGTGTGTGTGTGTGTACATATACAGAGAGAGGGGAGGAGGGGGAAAGAGAAAGACTCTTTCCAAACACTATATCCTGGTTCATGAACTATGATCAGTCATCCATATAACACCACATGATGCTGCCATCTATAAATTTAGTCAATCTCAGAATCAAACAATATAGTAGTTTAATCTCTTTCTTCAAAGCCAGCTTGGGGCCACAAAGAAATTTCCAGACTGGCCTGGGCTACATGATGAGACCCTGCACTATTCACAGCAGTCAAAAGGTGAAAGTGCTAACTGTCCATTAGCTGAAGAATGGACAAATGCAGTGTGAGTATCCACATAAGGGAAAATTATCACCAATGGACTGAGAACAGAGGAGTTAGAGAAAGGGCTGAGGTAGCTGAAGGGGTTTGCAACCCATAGGAAGAACAACATCATCAACCAACCAGAACCCCCAGAGCTCCCAGGGACTAAACCACCAACCAAAGAGTACACATGGGGCAACCCATGTCTCCAGCCACATGTGTAGCAGAGGATGACCTTGTTGGACATCAATGGGAAGAGAGGCCCTTGGTCCTGGGAAGGCTTAGTGCCCCAGTGTAGGGAGTTGCCAAGGCAGGGATGGGGGAAGGGGTGGGTGGATGGGGGAGCACCCTCATGGAGGCAGGGACTGGGGGATGGGATAGGGGTTTTCCGGAGGGGAAACCAGGAAGGGGGATAATATTTGAAGTGTAGATAAAGAAAGTATCCAATAAAAATGGGAAAAAGTAAAAAACTATGAAATAAAATAATAAATTCTGAAATATACTATGCTGTGTCATTGCCTATTATGTCAGCTGTTGAAAGACACAGAGTGGACTAGTGGTTGCCTAAGACTGGACACCTCAGAGCAACTGTGGCTACTGTTACAGTTTATTCAGAGGAGTAACATGTTCTAAAACTGACACAGTGACACAGCAGAACTCTAAGGATATTAAACAAACAATGGGTATTTCAGCAGGTGTCAGTCACACTTGAAGCACTGTGACAGGTTCCTGAGAAAACAATTTAAATGCAGAAGAGGAAAGTTTGCACCCATGGTTTCAGACCCTACAGTGAGGTAGCTTCCTCTTCCTTCCACTTTGACTCCAGCTTGGCTCCCAACACACTGATCGGCGCCACCTACATTCAGGGTAGGACTTCCTTCTTAACTTAATCATCTCTGGAAGAATTGTTACAAACACCAGAGCGGGTGTCACTCAGCTGCTAGATGTTTGCCAGTCTAACAAGGTATCAATCAGATTATGGGGTGGGGGGGAGTCTGTGTAGATGGATCAGGAGGTAGAAGCACGTACTACAACCTGACGACCTGAGTTCAATTCCCAGAACCTACAGTAGGAGGAAACTGACTCCCAAAAGTTGTCCTCTCACCTCTACAGGAACATCATGGTACATGTGTACACACACACACACACACACACACTCAAACACACACTCACACATACTCACACTCACACACAACACACTCGCACATACACACTCACATATACACATACACACATACACACTTCATCATTATATCAAGACAAAATCTGTACATGTCATAATATTATTTAGAGTTAAGGAGTTAGCCATCAGAAAAAAAAGAAATAAACTTAATGTTAGACATGGCCAAGCATAGCTGTAATCCCAGCACTGACCAGGCTGAGGCAAGAAGGCCATGAGTTCAAGACAAGCCTGGGCTACATACCAAGGCCATGTGGACAGAAGTGAGGAAAGGTAGAGAGAAGAGGTCAGTGAAGGAGAGAGTACGACAGTGTGTCTGGCTGATATCAGTCCCTTAATATTATGTCTCTCCATCTAATATCTCAACTGCTAGGAGTTTTAGTCCTTCAGTAGAAAAAAAGCATATTAGACAGTGTCCTTAAACTCTCCATCATCATTGAAATCATACATGAAAATATGTGATTCGTAGCGATTTTCAGGTAGGAAAAAAAGAGAGTGAATAGGTAAAATAGGAAATACAATAATAAAATCCTGCTGACAAGCCATCGAGTGGGGGACTGACTTCCACACTCTAACTTGCTTCAGTAGCTATGAAATACAACATGCCCAGTTGTCCAAGTACAATATATGATATGCTAAGAGTCTGCCACGACATATCGGCCTTTAAAATGCAGACAAGCAGGGCTACTGCTGGGTAATCTTGAAACCAGGGGAGATCTACAAGAAATACATACCAGGCATATTAGAGAGGGAACCTTCATTCTAGAATCATCATTAACCAAGCAAACCCTTACCCAAGCGCCTACCGACTGCTCCCATTTGTCGGGCTCACTCTCATTCCAGGATAATTAATAAACACTGCCTTCCCTCAGATGATCTATTCTGCATACTCCCAAGAAGACAATGTGGCTCTCAGGAGCCGAGGTGGGAAAAGCAAAGAAAGAAACACAGGTGAATGATGGAGCCAATTTCCTAAGTTTCAAAAGAATTTGTCACCATCATTCAAAAAGAAAAGAACCATTGACTGAGTCCCAAACTATATTACGTGTTGATCAATCAGGAACAGCCTAATACTGCCGAGAAAACCGCAGAGTAACGGACTTGGGATAACTTTTCATGGAAAGGCAAAAGTTAAACATCATATCCTTTTGAACACTAGCGACAGTAGACATATTAATAATGTGAGGCCCTGTTCCTAATATCCCTGGACCACATAACGCCACTGCCAAAGTCTGAAACAGTCACAACAAATCTCTCAGCCTCGCAGCATAAAACTCAGTTGATAATTTCTTTGTCTAACACCTAATAAAATTCATTCTTCCAAAATTGTGGAAAAGCTCAGCACAGCCCTCCCTTATTATAAAGTCTCCTGTTACAAGGTTGCAAGATTTACACGTATGTTAGGCTTCATTGTGGAGAAGAGACCTCCTCATAACACCCTCTTTGTTATAAGACTCCACGCTTTGCCTCCGGCTAGATATAATGAGAGTGAAATGAATTTGGAGAGATTGTTGAGAAAAAGAAAAAGTGCATTTCTTTTTAGTCACCTTGACTCCTTCTGCTCCGTGTGGCTTTTCATCCTGTTTTGTTCCTTTTTTCCTTTTATTTTATGTATTGCCTTCAGTAAATCAAACATGATAGATTATTAAAACTAGTTTGTACTACTTTAGAAACTGTTGGTTTTCATATACGTCTGCCTTCCAAAGCTTTCAACAAATGTCCTCTTTAGAACAATGAACTAAACTATACTCCGACGTGATCAAGCAGCTGCAAACAGCCATGCAAATCTTAATTTTCCACTCAGACTATGTTCACAGTCCCCTAACATCGTGAGCGAAACTTTCCAAATTAGATTTAGGAATACCTCTGCTATCGTTTCCACCTTAAACAACACTACCTCCTTTCAGCCAAAATCTGGAAACACTGACTTAAAGAGTGTGTGTATGTGTGTGTGTGTGTGTCTGTGTGTCTGTCTGTATGTCTGTCTGTCTATGGGGGGATGAAGGGAGCTGGGAGTGTGGAGATCAAAGGAAACCTCAAGTGTCAATCATTGCCTTCCATCTTGCTTGAGACAGGGTTTCTCTTGATTGCCCACAACTATGGAACCCAGGCTAGCCCACCCAGCAGCTTCAAGGGCTCTCCCATCTCCTCTTTCCCTCTCCTACCTCAGGAGCACTAGGATCACAAATCCACACCACCATACCTTGCTTTCCTGGTCTCTGTAGATCCTGATCCTGATCAGGTCCTGATGCTTGCATAGCACTTTACCCACAAGGCCACCTCTCCATTGTGAACACATTTTTAACTTAGATTTTTTTTTAAATCAAATATTAAGACAATCAAAACTTATTTAATATACTCAGCTTAACCAGCTTCTGATATTTCAAATTAGCCATTACTGATAAAGTAAGCACACACTTGTATTTTAAAAGTATAAAAACTAAGCATGTATAGTATCATTCTTTCACATAAAGTGTGCCTAATACCAGAATTCTAGTCTTAATACTTTGTATTTTGGATAGTATTTTACAATGGTAATAAGAATCAGGATTGGGATGCCTACAGTAGCTTTGGTCATAGTTGCCTCTAAATTAGAAATCATTTTAAATCTGAAGATTATCTCCTTAATTTTTATATATGCATCTTTTATTTGGGACACTAAAGAACTAACGGAATGAGAAGTGAGCCGGGACCCTGCTCAGGAATGTCAGGCAAGGGCTCTTCTACTAAGCCACACCTAGAGTGACAATTTTGGAATTTGGGTTTCTTTTAAAAACAGAGAGAGAGAAAGAGAGACAGAGACAGAGACAGAGAGACAAAGACAGACAGAGACAGAGAGACAGAGACAGAGACAGAGACAGAGAGAGAGAGAGAGAGAGAGAGAGAGAGAGAGAGAGAGAGATTATAAGAATGTTTCTGTTTTAATCCTATGGGGATGCTTCAGACTGTCCACAGCAGCTGACTATGATTTGCCTCATGCTCTGGTTGGGATGTGATTCTGCCAACTGCAGATAGCGTCTGCAATTGTGTGACATTTGGAATTCTGGGTTACAAGAGGCAGGGTTGGTGGTTGGAAGGTAGGTTGGTGAGTTGTTGGTTGTTGGTTGGTTGTTGGTTGTTGGTTGGAAGGTGGGTTGGTGAGTTGTTGGTTGTTGGTTGGAAGGTGGGTTGGTGAGTTGTTGGTTGGTGCTTGGAAGGTGGTTGGTGAGTTGGTGGTTGGTGGTTGGAAGGTGAGTTGTTGGTTGGTGCTTGGAAGGTGGTTGGTGAGTTGGTGGTTGGTGGTTGGAAGGTGAGTTGTTGGTTGGTGGTTGGAAGGTGGGTTGGTGGTGGGTGGTGGTGAGTTGGTGAGTTGTTGGTTGGTGGTTGGAAGGTGGTTGGTGAGTTGGTGGTTGGTGGTTGGAAGGTGAGTTGTTGGTTGGTGGTTGGTTGCTGTTGATTGCAGTTTGCTAAGTAGTCATACACACAAATGAAACAACAAGAAGAAGAAATTAGACATCCTGGTGACAGAGACCAAACTTGCCCCAAGGAACTCAACGTCCCTAATCAGCAGGAAGTAGTCTAACAATAACGCCTTCCCCTTTCCCAACCCCTGACTTTATTCAGGGATCTCTTTCCTTTCTCCTCTATCTTTTTTTTCTCCTATCTAGTGTTAGGGAATTGAAAGGGTGAAGAAAGGGGGTAGAGAAGGGTGGAAGAGAGGAGAACCCATAAAGTAGTCAAAGACAGCTACACACACACCCAGACCATTAACATTTACTCTTTCTTCTCTTTTCCTTTCCTTTCGTCTTCTCTCTTCCTTCCTGACATCTTCCCTCCTCCCCTCTTCCTTTTCCCTTCCTTTCTTTCCTCCTTCTTTCCCATTTCTGTCCTGGCAGAGTCGCGCTGTGTAGCACATGCTGACTTTAAACCCATGATCCTCGTGTCAGCCTCCTGAGTGCTGGGACTAGGGGTGTGCACCAGCTCACTGGAACTTGGTATATCACAATGTCACCTGAGTCACTTAGCCTTCCCAGTTCAATAACAACACCAAGAAAATGTGTAGATTTAAATGGTCAAATCTACCAAAACTACCACTTTGACTTGGCTTGGTGACTCACATTTGTAATCCTGGCACTGGGGAGAATGAGAAAGAAGCATCACCACAAGTTCAAGAGCAGCCTAGGCTACAAAATGAGGTCTAGGTCAACTTGGGATGTATTAGAATGAGAATGGCCCCATTGGTCACATATTTGGAGGAGATGTGTCACTGGGAGCAGGCTTTGCAGTTTCAAAAGCCCATACTAGGCCTTGTCTCTGTCTGTCTCTCTCTCTGTGTCTCTGTCTCTGTCTCTCTCTGTCTGTCTCTCTCTGTCTGTCTCTCTGTCTGTCTCTCTCTCTCTCTCTCTCTCTCTCTCTCTCTCTCTCTCTGTATCAGAAAGTGGTTCTCAGCTACTCCTCAGTTCCAAGTGTGCCATCACAGTCCCCACCATGATGATAATGGCTGAACTCTCTAGTACTGTAAGCAAGCCCCCAATTAAATGCTCGCTCTTATAAAACTTAGTCATGGTGTCTCTTCAGCAATAGAAGAGTGACTAAGACACAGTGAAACCCTGTCTCAACAAGGGTAGGAAGAACAAAGAAGAAGGGAAACTACCACTTTTTTTTAAGTCAAGGTTTCTATAAATTGCCAATGTTTTCTGGCTCCCAGATAACTAGGAGAAAGACCCTGCATTCTATCACACCATTGGGCTTAAGAACCACGATGATATGAACACCCCACATCCACTCAGGGCCACTACTTCAACCACCCTGTCAAGGGCAATGCTGACAAAGACTTCACTATCATCACATTCAGCACCAGGAACAAGTTGGGACTTTGCTGTTATTCTTCAAACACCACCAAAAAGTTTCGAATGATCATTTTACCCGGCCCTCCTTAGTAATGGTATGCAAGAGGGTGTAAAGAAATGCTCAGTATCCACATTTTGCAAGATGTGACAACTGTAAGTAAGCACATCACTTCATTCAAAGACCACGTGAGTCTGCCTTTAGTGCCCTCGGGAACTAACGGTTTTGTGAGGAACAATGCACAGGACAGTGTTATTTGAAAGTTAAACTATTTATGCTATTAAAAGCAATGTTGCTTTATAGGCCTTGGACCACAGATTGTATAAACGTTGTATACTTGATAAAAACCCAGCACAGGATGAGAGTCGGCCCTATACTCCTTGATCTGACCCTCACCATGGACTCCTACAGGATCTTAAAGATAAATGAGGGAATTCTCCAATGTTACACAACATCCATGCTTACACAGGAACAGTGGCCTGACCAGCAGGGTCTTCTCTAACATTAGTCTCTAATATTTCAACCATATGTATTAGAAAAACGGGGCCACACGGCTCACTGGCGAAACAAAGGCTATCAAAACACCCATCAATTCTCTAGGAGGAAAACAGCATTAATCTTTTATTAGCAGTAACACCCCCACAGAAGAAACAAAGCTAGGTTCTGGCTGTTCCTTCACCCACCAGAGCATATCAGTTCACTCTCTGGATAGTAATCAAAGGCGCCAGCTGGCTTTGGGAGCAGCCTCACCATAACCACATGTGGCCACTAATATGTGCCCTTGGCAGACAAGAAAAGGCTTTACTGTAGACAATGAGAAGTTATTTGGAGTTTGCCTCAATACGAGGCAAAAGGCAACTTCTCCCTTATCCTTCTATTCACTATTTTCTTTGGCAGGCCTTTTATTCCAAGGTCTTCAGGATTTTTTTATTTATGTGACAATATAATCCTATACAAGTTTATAGAAGTCATTTCATTATTTGAGAAATATTCCACCATGCTCATATATATCATTGGTAAAATTCTGTTCACTTCCTTTACTGACAATTATTTCGAGCATATAGTTTGTTCTTCCCACCTTAGTCACAACAGAGGCCTAGTGTGCAGCCAGACCTCTCAATCCACACCATGCACATTATGTCTGCACTATGACATTAGACTTCCTAGATGAGCTCTACCTTTCTTAGGTTCTATTTGACTTAGAAAAGTTACAGAAAAATAAACTTTCACACCACATACAGAGAAGGTAGTAAAAGAAGCCAATGGCGAAGCTGGGTACACCTGTAATCCAGGCATTCAGTCTTCTGAGGCAAAAGGATCACAGGTTTGAGGGTAGCTGAAAATATATGGCAATACATCTCAGAAAAGGAGGTTAGAGTTGGTGATGTACTTTAGTTAGTAGAGTGCTTGGCTAAAGCATGCCTCTGGGTTCTGTCTCCAGCACTGCATGGTAGTTAGTGACTGCCTACAATCCCAGCACTTGGGAGGTAACAGGAAGACTGGAAGTGCAAGGTCACCCTTGTGTAAAGGGATGTTAATCTATCAACATGGTTGCTCTGGCAAGAGATCACATCCGAAGACCTTCTAAGTCTGAATGATATGGCTGGACTCCAGACATGCCTCACACCTTTAATCCCTCTGGCTGGAATACAGACAGGCCCTTAACACCTTTAACATTGAAGGTAAATTTAGTTTGCAGAAGGAAGCAGCCATGTTTGAAAGTGATGTCTAAATGAGGAGCAGACAAAGTGATAAATCAGAGAAAGATTTGAAAGGATAAGTCACAGATAGGATACGCCCAACTCACATAAGAATAATATAGAAAGAGTAGACTTGAGGTGGGGTCAGTTTTTATCAGGGACAGTTTTACAGAGACAGGCTGAAGAAGCCAGAAGAACAAACTGCCAGAGTTAGAGGCCAAGTAGAGCAATTCAGTCAGAAGCCAAGAGAAGCCACTTTGAATCAGTCAGCTTGGAGAGTAGTTTGGGACAGAACAACTGAGTTGAATTAGCCAACCAGAGTTCAGAAAGAACTAGAAAGGGTGAGCTTATGTAGCAGTAAGTTTCTGAGATGACAATTACATCTGGCAAATAAAAGTTACTTTATATTCTTGGACTCACAGAGAATGTGAGATCAACCTGTGCTATAAGATCTTGTCTCCAGGAAAGTGTTAAGAAATGGAATGCCTCATATTAAACATTATAGAACTTAAATAATTGTTTAAAGCCCAAAATATTCTGAGCTATGAGGATTATAACAAATATTGAGTAGTTTGAATACCACGTTACACACTTAAAATTAGTGACAAAAGGATAAATAATATACAGAAGTAACCACACAAACTTGTCTCCCCCGCCAAGCTTGACCTGTATGGGTACTGCAGCTGGCATAGTGGAAAACAATCGTGATCAAAGGTGAACTCAAGAGGTCTTGTAACCTCTGCTATTTCATCAATTTGGAAGATGTGACTACATTGACTTCTACACTGTGGTGGCATTTCTCATGTTTCCTAGTTAAGGTCTCTGTCGCTGCGATAAAACGCCATGGCCAAAAGCAACTGGAGGAGAAAAGGGTTTGCTCCGTCTTACAGATTATGGGCAGGAACTAAAACAAGGCAGGAACATGGAAGCAGGAACTGATCCAAAAGCCAGGAAGAATGCTACTTACTGGTTTGCTCATCCTACTTTCTCATAGCACCCCAGCACCACCACCCACATCAATCAGTAATTCAGAAAAAGCATTACAGGCCAATCTGCTAGGGGCATTTTCACAACTCAGAGTCCTCTTCAAAAATGACTCTAGCTTGTGTCAAGTTGACATGAAAGATGGCATGTCTATTGAAGTGACCTAGATTGATAGCATAACGATAAGTGTTCTTAAAACCGCCCCCAAAGCCTGTTGTGTACATTTGCTGATACTCTGTGAACACGAAATGTGCCCCACAGGTTTGTGTGTCGAAGGCTTAGTCCCCAGGTGCTCACACTATTGTGGGAGATGTTTGAAACTGCAGGAGATGGGATCCAGTTATAGGAGGCACAGCACCTGAAGCATGCCTTTGGGAAGCAGGCCACAGAGCTTCACACGTCCCTCTCTGCTTCTTGCCCACCATGAACTGAACTGTTTGCTCCACTGCATGTGCCTCACCTCAGCCTCACCTCAGCCTCTCACAGCCTCACCTCAGTCTCTCACAGCCTCACCTCAGCCTCTCACAGCCTCACTTCAGCCTCTCACAGCCTCACCTCAGCCTCTCACAGCCTCACCTCAGTCTCTCACAGCCTTACCTCAGCCTCACCTCAGCCTCACCTCAGTCTCTCACAGCCTCACCTCAGCCCCACCTCAGCCTCCACCTCAGCCTCTCACAGCCCCACCTCAGCCTCCTCACAGCCCCACCTCAGCCTCACCTCAGTCTCTCCAGCCTCACCTCAGCCTCACCTCAGTCTCTCCCGGCCTCACCTCAGCCTCTCACAGCCTCACCTCAGCCTCTCACAGCCTCACCTCAGTCTCTCACAGCCTCACCTCATCCTCACCTCAGCCTCGCATCGACATAGCAGCAGAGCCAGCCACCATGGGCTCCAACCTCTACCATCAGGAGCCAAGTCTTCCTTTAAGCTGTTTTCTCAGATACTTGTCACAGCACTAAGAAGTCTTAGCAGACCAGGCTTGCCCAACCATGGGACTGTTTTGGTTAATTTTACAAATTCTTATTTAGCACCACCTATTGTGCGCTAATGACTGCTGGACACTATAAAAACTGTAATGGACAAAACACATGGATTCTCCCTCCTTCCTCTCTCAGAGTCTATGTAGAATTCTGCAGTTAGCAAGGCAGGAGAATGGGTTAAGAGCTAGGAAGGGTGTAGCTTTGGGATCTGCTAGCTCTCTGTGTGCGTCTCTTTATGACTGTAGCGAGAGCATCATCCTCTCAGCTCTGGCTCTCCCCTCTGAAAAACAAAATGGTAGTTGGCAAATCTAGCTGTGGTATCATGACATACAGGAGATATGACAGCAAAATTCTTCCAGATAGTCTTTTCTATTAATAAATACAAAACTTCCTGGTCAAAACTCAGCCTCCAGCAAACAAACATTAACACTCTGCATGGCGGTGAGGTCGTAAGACACAGACTAAGAGCTGGAGAGATGGCTCAGTCGGTAGAGGGCTTGCCACAAAGCATGAAGACCTGTGTTTGGATCGCCAGCACACATATGAAAAGCCAGGTATGGAAGCATGAGCCTGTAATCCAACACTGGGAAAGAGTTAGATCCCTGGAGTTCACTGCCAGACATCCTCAATGGATCGGTGAACTTCTGTGGAAACTCTGTCTTAGAAAATAAAGTACAGAGAGTAGTCAGGGACTCCTAAATGTCTGTGCTCCATGTACTCCTGCACACACCCTCATGCTTTTACACACAAACACCACACACACGCACGCACACACACACACACACACACACACACACACACCACCACCCCCACACATATACCACACATTATATGTACCACACACATACATATACACCACATACATACCACACACACCACACACACCACACACACTCACGCACACACCACATACATTATACACACCACACACACCATACACATTATATGTACCACACATATACATATGCACACACCACATACACACCACACACACACACACACCACACACACCCCACACACACATACACTCCACACACCACACACACACACACACACTACAGATTCTTATACTACACACACACATACACACACACACACACACACCTGTGTGCACATACACACAAACACAGACAAATACCATATACACTACACACACACACACACACACACACACACACACACACACCCCAAAGAAAAAGGGAATTGTATAAGACAGAAACAATATGAGTACAACAACATAAACAAATTAAAACCTAAGAACACTCTGGAAAAATAATCATGTTGTGCTATACTCTATACCAACAGTTAGCTTGTGAAATAGAAATGAAAGATAACCTCTCCAAGATTCTACCAGAATCATTCCAATGTAACTGAACTAAAACATTTTATGAGGTACAACCATTTTTCAAACTCATCACTGGGATTAGCATCAAAGACCTTTCCAACACTAACACTGTGCATTAAACAAACAAGTAAATGGGCAACCACTAGACAAGAGCAAGTATCGACTAACAGAAAGAAAGGACCAAATTCAACTCCTTAGAAAACGGTCACCATCGAGCAGATGCATGTGAGGCTCCAGATGCACTTTGTGAAGCCAATAACACCAAACTCCACACGGGAGAAGTGGCGAGGTAGTGAAATATTTCTAAAACCCCAAAATTTAGAGGAAGTTGGATCAAGGGGTGAAGAGACTGCGTGGAGAAATGGAGATGCCCCAGTGCAAAAGCTCTGCTTCTATAACATTTCTTGTCAGACAAGAAAAGCAGAAATCCTAGTTTTTGTTATTATTGTACGAAGTGAAAGAGAATAAGAAGGACTATCAAAAAAAATAAGTAAAAAATATAGCAGCTGGACTAAACACCCCCAATAATTCACTGTTTACTGAGAAGACTGCCAATGGAGGCACTGTCACGGGATGCCTCCCTCTCAGAAGGCCAAAAGAAAAGTGGGGAGTTGGGCAGAAACTGCCTCTGGTAAAATAGTCAAATAGAAAAGGGAAGAAATGGGTATAACGCCAGGAAACCTAGAGAAAATCCTTACCAAAAAGCTCCACATCTGAGAGCTGTCTTCTTCCCTCAAAGACATAGGCAAAGACCATCTAGGTTTTATGAACGCATCCTGGTGGAACAAAGTTGAAACTTACAGACTACCCAGGATGTGTGAGATACACACACACCACACACACACATACACACATACACACACACACCACACACACACATATACACACATGCACACACATACATGCATACACACACATACATACACACACACCACACATACATACACACCACATATACCCACCACACATACACACACACCACATATACACACTACACGCATACATACCACACACACCACAAACACACACCACACATACATACACATGTACACACACACACACACACACACACACGCACATACACACGCCCACCCCACGTCATACATATCACACACACACCACAAAGAAAAAGAGTACAAGAGTCAAGATACTGAACAAAACTGTGGCAGGGAGTACTATGGCCAGGTCCTCTAGTCAGTCTACCTCAGCCTCAAATAACCTCTCTCTCTCTCTCTCTCTCTCTCTCTCTCTCTCTCCCCCCCCTCCCTCCATCCCTCCTGACAGCACCACATACAGGCGACAAGCAGAGACAATGGACAATAACCAGCATCCAATCATTGTCTGAGGAAAGGAAACAAACTCCTCTGGGTAGGAGAGGAGGCAAGAGAAACTCACCATCGCCATGAAAACGCAGATAGGCCCAGAAAGAGACACCAAGCTAAGCCGATACAGGGGAAGTGGCTGGGCTAACAGCCCACAGAGGCTCTACAGAAGAAAGGTGGCGGGAGAGGACAATGGAAAACAACATACAAAAGGGAGATTGAGGAGAGACAGTGCCACGAACTAAAAAGAAGCTGACAGTGCTTCACACTAGTGCACAGTTTAATAAGAAAGACGGAATCAAAACATGCATATATATATATATATATATATATATATATAACAGAAAGGCTGAGTTTCATAATGAGAACAAAACTTAACACACATACACATGGGTTTTAGATGGGTGCATGTATGTGTTAATACACTATAGAAACAGAGAGACATATTGTTGACAAATCAAATTTAGTTATAGTACTGTCTACCAAGTCTCAAATGAACAGTAAATCACAGCCACCCAAATCCACATAAATGGGCAATATTTAAAAGGACTGTGTGAGGGGTTGGGGATTTAGCTCAGTGGTAGAGCGCTTGCCTAGCAAGTGCAAGGCCCTGGGTTTGGTCCCCAGCTCCGGGGAAAAAAAAAAAAAAAGGACTGTGTGAGAGGATGGAAAGATGGTCAAATGGTGAATCACTTGCTGCTCTTACAAAGGATCCAGGTTCAGTTCCAGCACCCACGTGTGCTCATAACCATCTGTAATTCTAGCTCCAAGGGACCAGATACTCTCTTCTGATCTCCACGGACACCAGTAACAAAGATGGTACACATATACATATATACTTGCAGGTAAAACACTCATACACGCTGGAGAGAAGGCTCAGAGGTTAAGAACACTGACTGCTCTTCCAGAGGTCCTGAGTTCAATTCCCAGCAAGCACATGGTGGCTCACAACCATCTGTAATGGGATCTGGTGCCCTCTTCTGGTGTGAAGACAGCTACAGTGGACTCATATAAATAAAAATTTTTTAAAAATTTAAATTAAATTAAAAATCAAAGGCCTGTCCCAGGCTACTCGAGGTGGAGTCTCTGGAGAAATGACTAAGTTCAGAAGGCTTTCCCTGCATAAACGGGTCATTGTCTTATAAAACAAAGTAGTTTTGGTCTTTGCTCCTCCACTCTTCCACCATGTAAGGATGCTGAGCTACAAAAACAGGCCTAATGACTCAGGCCTATAATCCCAGCAAGTTGGAAGATCCTAAGTTCAAGGTCAGCCTAGCCTGCATAATAAGGTTAGAGCTCTGTTGCTGAGATTAAACTCAACCTGGGCAGAGCACGTTTACTTCCTTGTATAATGTGCAGTCCAGCATCCAGAAAAATCAGGTTAGGAACTGAAGCGGAAGCCTAGGAAGAGCACTACCAGGCTTGCTCCTCAGCCTACTGTGGTACACCATCAAGGACCACCTACCCAGGGGTTAGTCAGCTGGGCCTCCTACACTATTCATCAACCAGAAAGCACACCTCGGGCTTTCCTAGAGGCTAATCTGGTAGAAGCATTTTCTCAATTGAGAGGCCCTATTCCCACATGACTCTAGCCTGTGTCAAACCGACATAAAAGCACAAGCCCAGCCTAGACAATTTAGTGGGATCTGACTCAAAATAAAAGGTCAAAAGGGGGCTGAAAATATGGAATATTCACCTAGAGTGTGCAAGTACAGTGTCTCAAGCCGGGCGCAGTGGGGCACGTCTTAAATCCCAACGCTTCGGAGGCAGAGGCAGGCGGATCTGAGTGAATTCAATGCCAGCCTGGTCTATAAAGTGGGTTCCAGGACACCCAGGGCCACACAGAGAAATCCTGTCTTGGGGCAGAGGGTGGGGACCTAAATAAATAAAAATTTTAAAGATGAGTATGTAAAAGAAAGGTGGGCAAGCAGGAAGGGACCCTGAGCACACTCTGACTTGGTGACAAGTTAGCCATGAGCTTCCCAGCCTTCACGATAATAAGTGACTTTTTTATGAATCACCTAGACTCAGGTACTCTGATACAGTAACAGAGACCGGTTAAGAAACGATTACCTGTCAGGAAACCTCAAAGTTTACAAGCAGACACCATCCTGAGGAAGGTGAATGAAGAGCCAAGCAGCAAGGTGAGGCGAGGGTGCTGGCAAGGTCAGACTGCAGCCACTCACGGTCCCGCTCGGTACCTACACAAGCCACCCCAAAGTGACCCAGCTGTGATCCAGCACATGTCATGGGCATTTCAACACAGCTCTCCCAGAGCATAAACATGTGTCTGTTATGTTATCACATGGCTTCTGGTGCTGTCTTGCTAACTGAAGGGAAACCCACGTTTTAACTTCCAATATAAGATTTGACAAGGAAAAAATGTATATAGTAATAAATATTTAGTGTCATAGTTTTCAAGTAGCTTTCTGGTAAGTTAATTTAAGTTAAGATGTTTACTATTTTTCAAAAGGGCATCTATTTTCAATTTATGAAAAATAAGAACCAACTGAGCTTTTTATTTAAAAATTCCTTTTAGAGCTGGAGAAATGGTTCAGCCATAAAGGGCACTTCCTGCTCTGGACCCAGTGCCCACATCAGCTCCCAGCACCCACAGCTCGCAAGTGCTTGTGAATCCCCCTCAGGGGACCCAATGCCTCTGGCTTCTAACACCCGCGCTACATGCACAAACCATGTGAACACACACACATAGACATAACTTCTAGAATAATAAAGTGATTATTTAAAAATGGTAAGACCAGTCATAGTGGCTCCCACCTTTAATCCCAGCTCCAGGAAGACAAAGGCCTGCAAATAACTGAGTTTGAGACCCGCCCAGTCACCACAGTGAGTTCCTGGCCAGCCAAGACTACACAGTAAACCTCTGCCTCAAAAACCTTTTTAGAAAGATATCCTTTCAATTTACTGATTGTCATATTTCCCTTGTATTTCACATTAAAAAGCATCTAGCTTTACTTGTTGAACATAATATGTTTAATGACTGTTCCCTTTCAGTGGAGAAAAAGCTAAATTCCAAAAATATGAAATTACTTTGGATTATCTGATAGTGGCACATCTCAGGGACATACTGCTCCACACTGTGATCA
Source organism: Rattus rattus (assembly GCF_011064425.1). Taxonomy (NCBI): domain Eukaryota; kingdom Metazoa; phylum Chordata; class Mammalia; order Rodentia; family Muridae; genus Rattus; species Rattus rattus. The sequence continues at coordinate 18,754,949 of NC_046161.1, read as the reverse complement.
ACGGCTGTGTCTGCGGCTGACACCAAGTCATTCCCCTCCTCCTGTCTGGGTCCACATGTCTCGGATATGACTACATTTACAGAAAACTATCTCTAAACGTTGTTGTTAAGGAATGATGAAAGTGAGGGAGAAAAGGCATAAAATCGTGCTGTGCAGAACACCAAACTTCAATGTGTCTCTGAAGAGGGGCAGGGGGCATGGTGGGCAGCGGGACCCAGGTTTATACAGGGTTACCTCGACCTTCATCAGAAGCTTCTCCCTCCACGAACAGCACTTACCGCAGATGCACGGTGACCAAGGTGCGAGGACGGGCAGCCGTTGAGTACCCAGCCTTAAACAGGCACCGCTCGGGACACTGGCTAAGGACATGGACATGTGCAGGGACCTAAAAGGCAGCTTGGCTTACATGAAGGGCACTGGAGGGATAAAAGGGAGAGGGTGTGGGGTAAACTTGATAAAGACGCATCATATTCACAAGTGGAATTCTCGAGTAATACATTTTAAGTTAAAAATAGAGGATAAAACCATTTTTTTTAAAAAAGCAACTTTGATTTTTAAACTTTTTTAAAAAATCTTTTCATAAGCTGAACACACATCTAATTCCCAGAACCAGGGAGGATGAGGTAGGAGGGCTCTAGCAGGTCTGGGGCAGCCATGACCCAGTGAAAACCAGCAGGGTGGCACAACGGGTTCCAACTCCAAGAGGTTCTGACTTGAAACATGTTCCCTACTGAAGAAAAAGTGTGTGTGTGTGTGTGTGTGTGTGTGTGTGTGCAAGTCTGTCTGTGTGTGTCTGTCTGTCTGTGTGTACGTATATGCATCTTGTGTGAATTTGTGAGTGTGGGAGTCTGGGGGGAATTGTGCATATGAGTATGTGAGTCTGTGTGTTCATTTGAGTGTGCGTCTGTGTGTGTGTCTATTTGTGTGCATGTGAATGTGTATGTGTGTCTGTCTGTGTGCGTGTGAATATGTGTATATGAATGTGTCTGTGTGTCCATGTCTGTGTGTGCATGTGAGTGTTTATGTCTGTGTATCTGCGTCTGTATGTGTCTGTGTGTGCATGTAAGTGCGTACATGTATCTCTGTGTGAGTGTGTGTATGAGTGTGTATGAGCATATATGTGTGAGTATGGGAGTGTGGGAGTACGTGTATTTGAGTGTATGTGTGTGAGAATAGGCATGTGTGTGCGTGTGTATGTGTGTGTCTGTGTGTGTGTGTGTGTGACTAACATTTCATTTTAGAGACTTTCTTAGACTTCCTTATAAACCAAAACAACAAGCAAAAAACCAAACAACATAAACATATAACGTAGAAGCCAGTCAGTGCTTTGACATAATCTCTGAGTAATAGAATTAACCACTTAGGGAGGCAGTGGAAAAGGCACTTCCTCTCAAGCCTGATGGCCTGAGTTCAATCCTCAGGCCCCTCAAGTTGTCCTCAGGCCTTCACGTGCACACATGGTTCCTTTTCTCTTCTTGCTCCTGTTCTCTGTCTCTCGCCCTCACTCTCAGACACACATAAATAAATGTAGTAACCATTTTTAAGTTACATACTTAAGTATAGTCCTTTCTGACGGGAGCCCAGGTAGGGAGGGGTTGGTGCAGTTTTACCTCCACAGCATTCTTGGTCCTGAAGCCCGAGTTCAACTCCCTCCTCTCTCACTGAAGAGAGCTTGAGGGAACTTTCAGCTGCAGAGCTAGAGCCAGGATGGCAGAGGGAAGGGCCCAGGCGCTGCCACTTGGCATCACCAAAACCTGTCAGAAACTCAGACTCGCAGGTCCAGCTTCAGAATGAAGAGGCTCAGACCACGGTCTTGTGATTCAAATGCAAATTAAAGTTTCAAGCGCACAGCGGGGAAGAATCCCCAGCAGTACATCCTATCAGACATTAACTAATAATTCCCCCTTTAAAACTTAACACTTCTCTGCACCTTGAAGAAGTTTCTATTTGTTTTCAGTCAAAGGAAGAAATTCCGGTATACAATCTCCTCATTCATGATCTGTGTTATTTCTTTTGTTTTTCTGAGGCACACTCCAGGGCCTCATCCCCCTGCCTCCACCTCCACAGTGCCTAGATTACCTGGGCCACCCCTTCAGGCCGAGCTCCTCCTCTTAGTCTCAGGCAGTCCCCAACAACAGACAGTAGTAGAGGCCTGCCCTCTAGTGGTAGCTCTTCAGGTGCACAACCCCAGTGTCTCCTCACCTAATCTAAAACAGTGCCAGGTTTTATCCTTTTCTTGATTCCTTTTCTCAAACACTAAGTTTTCTTCGCCTTGTTAATTCTAAGTAGCATGAAAGAACGACTCACTCTTGAGTGGTTCCAGCATGCACCCAGAGGACCCTGAGCCAGTTCCTGCTACACAGCCAGTTCCAACCAGTTTTAGCCTGTCCCAGCCAGTTCCAGCCTGGTCTTTGAGACCTTGTCTCCAAAATGCAAAACATGCAAACAAACAGAGGAGCTCACAAAGCCACACTAGAGACAAAGTTCTTTCAAATGAATAAAACTTGGGGGTGACTTGTCTTCTTCCCAAGTGCTAAATTGCTTGTTTTGTGTACCAAGGGGTAACACTCTACAGTCAGCAGACTGCACCATCTCTACAGCCTGTGTGCCAAGGGGAACACCCTACAGTCAACAGACTGCACCATCTCTACAGCCTCTGTGCCAAGGGGAACACCCTACAGTCAACAGACTGCACCATCTCTACGTCCTGTGTACCAAGGGGGAACACCCTACAGTCAGCAGACTGCACCATCTCTACAGCCTGTGTGCCAAGGGGAACACCCTACAGTCAGCAGACTCCACCATCTCTACAGCCTGTGTACCAAGGGGGAACACCCTACAGTCAGCAAGGGGGAACACCCTACAGTCAGCAGACTGCACCATCTCTACATCCTGTGTACCAAGGGGAACACCCTACAGTCAGCAGACTGCACCATCTCTACAGTCTGTGTACCAAGGGGGAACACTCTACAGTCAGCAGACTGCACCATCTCTACATCCTGTGTGCCAAGGGGAACACCCTACAGTCAGCAAACTGCACCATCTCTACATCCTGTGTACCAAGGGGGAACACCCTACAGTCAGCAGACTGCACCATCTCTACATCCTGTGTACCAAGGGGGAACACCCTACAGTCAGCAGACTGCACCATCTCTACAGCCTGTGTACCAAGGGATCCACACCTACAGTCAGCAGACTGCACCATCTCTACATCCTGTGTGCCAGGGGAAACACCCCACAGTCAGCAGACTCCACCATCTCTACATCCTGTGTACCAAGGGGAACACCCTACAGTCAGCAGACTGCACCATCTCTACATCCTGTGTACCAAGGGGGAACACCCTACAGTCAGCAGACTCCACCATCTCTACATCCTGTGTACCAAGGGGGAACACCCTACAGTCAGCAGACTGCACCATCTCTACAGCCTGTGTACCAAGGGGGAACACCCTACAGTCAGCAGACTGCACCATCTCTACATCCTGTGTACCAAGGGGGAACACCCTACAGTCAGCAGACTGCACCATCTCTACATCCTGTGTACCAAGGGGAACACCCTACAGTCAGCAGACTCCACCATCTCTACATCCTGTGTACCAAGGGGGAACACCCTACAGTCAGCAGACTGCACCATCTCTACATCCTGTGTACCAAGGGGAAACACCCTACAGTCAGCAGACTGCACCATCTCTACATCCTGTGTACCAAGGGGGACACCCTACAGTCAGCAGACTGCACCATCTCTACATCCTGTGTACCAAGGGGAAACACCCTACAGTCAGCAGACTCCACCATCTCTACATCCTGTGTACCAAGGGGGAACACCCTACAGTCAGCAGACTGCACCATCTCTACATCCTGTGTACCAAGGGGGAACACCCTACAGTCAGCAGACTGCACCATCTCTACAGCCTGTGTACCAAGGGGAAACACCCTACAGTCAGCAGACTCCACCATCTCTACATCCTGTATCAGCAGAACACCCTACACCATCAGACTACATCTCCTGTGTGTACCAAGGGGGGGGGGAACACCCTACAGTCAGCAGACACCATCTCTACATCAGTCAACAGACTGCACCCCCATCAGTACAGCAGACTGCACCATCTCTACATCCTGTGTACCAAGGGGGAACACCTGGGGAACACCCTACAGTCAGCAGACTGCACCATCTCTACATCCTGTGTACCAAGGGGAACACCCTACAGTCAGCAGACTGCACCATCTCTACATCCTGTGTACCAAGGGGAAACACCCTACAGTCAGCAGACTACACCATCTCTACAGCCTGTGTACCAAGGGGGAACACCCTACAGTCAGCAGACTGCACCATCTCTACATCCTGTGTACCAAGGGGAACACCCTACAGTCAGCAGACTGCACCATCTCTACATCCTGTGTACCAGGGGGAACACCCTACAGGGGCAGACTGCACCATCTCTACATCCTGTGTACCAAGGGGGACACCCTACAGTCAGCAGACTGCACCATCTCTACATCCTGTGTACCAAGGGTGAACACCCTACAGTCAGCAGACTGCACCATCTCTACCTCCTGTGTACCAAGGGGGAACACCCTACAGTCAGCAGACTGCACCATCTCTACATCCTGTGTACCAAGGGGAAACACCCTACAGTCAGCAGACTGCACCATCTCTACATCCTGTGTACCAAGGGGGAACACCCTACAGTCAGCAGACTCCACCATCTCTACATCCTGTGTACCAAGGGGGGAACACCCTACAGTCAGCAGACTGCACCATCTCTACATCCTGTGGACCAAGGGGGAAACACCCTACAGTCAGCAGCTGCACCATCTCTACATCCTGTGTACCAAGGGGGAACACCCTACAGTCAGCAGACTGCACCATCTCTACATCCTGTGTACCAAGGGGAACACCCTACACTGTACCATCTCTACATCCTGTCAGCAGGAACACCATCAGTCTACATCCTGTGTACCAAGGGGAACACCATACAGTCAGCAGACTGCACCATCTCTACATCCTGTGTACCAAGGGGAACACCCCTACAGTCAGCAGACTGCACCATCTCTACATCCTGTGTACCAAGGGGGGACACTCTACAGTCAGCAGACTGTACCATCTCTACAGCCTGTGTACCAAGGGGGAACACCCTACAGTCAGCAGACTGCACCATCTCTACATCCTGTGTACCAAGGGGGGAACACCCATACAGTCAGCAGACTGCACCATCTCTACAGCCTGTGTACCAAGGGGGAACACCCTACAGTCAGCAGACTCCACCATCTCTACATCCTGTATACCAGGGAGAACACCCTACAGTCAGCAGACTACACCATCTCTACAGCCTGTGTACCAAGGGGGAACACCCTACAGTCAGCAGACTGCACCATCTCTACATGCTGTGTACCAAGGGTGAACACCCTACAGTCAGCAGACTCCACCATCTCTACATCCTGTGTACCAAGGGGAACACCCTACAGTCAGCAGACTCCACCATCTCTACATCCTGTATACCAAGGGGGAACACCCTACAGTCAGCAGACTACACCATCTCTACAGCCTGTGTACCAAGCGGGAACACCCTACAGTCAGCAGACTGCACCATCTCTACATCCTGTGTACCAAGGGGGAACACCCTACAGTCAGCAGACTCCACCATCTCTACATCCTGTGTACCAAGGGGGAACACCCTACAGTCAGCAGACTGTACCATCTCTACATCCTGTGTACCAAGGGGGAACACCCTACAGTCAGCAGACTGCACCATCTCTACAGCCTGTGTACCAAGGGGGAACACCCTACAGTCAGCAGACTCCACCATCTCTACATCCTGTATACCAAGGAGAACACCCTACAGTCAGACTCCACCATCTCTACAGCCTGTGTACCAAGGGGGAACACCCTACAGTCAGCAGACTGCACCATCTCTACATCCTGTGTACCAAGGGGGAACACCCTACAGTCAGCAGACTGCACCATCTCTACAGCCTGTGTACCAAGGGGGAACACCCTACAGTCAGCAGACTACACCATCTCTACATCCTGTGTACCAAGGGGAACCCCCTACAGTCAGCAGACTGCACCATCTCTACATCCTTTTTACCAAGGGGGAACACCCTACAGTCAGCAGACTGCACCATCTCTACATCCTGTGTACCAAGGGGGGAACACCAAACAGTCAGCAGACTCCACAATCTCTACAGCCTGTGTCCCAAGCGGGACCACCCTACTACAGTCAGCAGACTGCACCATCTCTACATCCTTTGTACCAAGGGGGAACACCCTACAGTCAGCAGACTGCACCATCTCTACATCCTGTGTACCAAGGGGGAACACTCTACAGTCAGCAGACTGCACCATCTCTACATCCTGTGTACCAAGGGGGAATACTCTACAGTCAGCAGACTGCACCATCTCTACAGCCTGTGTGACTCCACCTCCTTCTGACTCTAGTAGTAAAATGTTTTGTTCTCAACCAAAGAAAAGTAAAGTGTGTCAGGACAGCCCCGTGCTTTGTTGAGAGTTTTTCCTTGTGAAACCCAACTCAAGAGCTAAGAGAACAGGTACACCTTGTATTCAACTCCTGCTAGTTACTAACAGGGAAAAAAATACCTCTTCGATCATCTTCCCAAAGGTCCTTCAACCAAAGACAGCGTCCCAGAAGTAAAGCAGATATGTAATAGTTTTACGTGATGTCAGAGCCCTCGTGACCAAATGAAGGCCTGAAGAACAATTTCACTTGTGGATTTTTAGCCCACATTGGATGAGAATGTGGGTTGTCACAGAGAAACTTCAGGACAACAGGGTATGAGCAGACGGTCCCAGCAGGAGGCACTCAGCATGGGCTCCTTGTCCGAGTCTCCCCCTGACCCTTCATTCAAAGAGAAGAATATTCCTCATCACAGCACAGCGAGCCCACCTCTCACAGGACAGTCATATGACCTGCAGGAGCAGGGGGTCAGCATGTTCTACTTGAACAATATCCATCGGTGTGTCAGAGTGGGGGAAGGGGCCTTGCTTGCTCTTCTGTCTAACTGCTGCGGAGAGCACTGGGGCCTCATGAATGCAGAGTATAACTGTCAGCGAGCCACAGGCCCTGCTCAAGAGCCTGGGTTTTAGAAGAGTGAGTCCTGAACCCCATCACATTGCTCTGACGGAAGCAGAGAATGTGGTTAAGCTAGTTAGGTTAACTTGGTCTGACGAAAAATAAAATCCAAATCAAGCTACACAGCGCTAAGTGCATGGCCTGAAGAACCACAACAGTGCTCAGAAAAGAGCCAAAGTGCTGTCCTCACCGCACAATGTTTGCACTCAGATAGACAGTAATCCTATTTCATTGTTCTGTCTGTCTGTCTGCCTGTCTGTTTGAGCAAGGCCGTACTCTTATCCAAAGCTACGGAGGAACTCACTATCTACCACAGCAATCCTCCTGCCTCAGTTTCCTGAATACCAAGAGTAGACGCATGAGACACCGCACCTAGGACTTAGTGTAGGACATCCACAGGACTTAGCCCTTTGCTTTGGTGATTTGGTGAGAACAAACAAATTGAAAACAGTTAAATAGGCAATCTGGAGATTAGGTCCTCCAAAGATGTCAGACATTTTAAAAGAAGAGTGATCACCAAAGGCAAGAGGTGTGAGGAGGCGCTGCATGGTTGACATTACCTTTCATATAAATCCCAGCTCTGTCTCCTCTCGACATTCAACTGTGTCCTTGAATAACCCAACACTCCTGCCCCTCAGACAACTGCGCTATAACCTAACCAAGTGTTTTGCTTCATTACACAAAACATACTTGCCCGTCACTAACGAAAATATTCTAAATTGGGGGCTGGAGGGATAGCTCAGTGGTGATGAACATTTGTTGTTTTGGGTTGGGGTTTGCTTAGAGATTTATTTTATGTACGTACATGTTTTGCCTGCATGTATCTGTACGCTTTTATGCCTGGTGCTAGTGGGAGTCAGAAAAAATGTTCAGATTCCCTGGAACTGTAGTTATAAATGGTGATGAACCACCATGTTGGGTCCTGTGCAAATGTTCCTCCCCTCTGAGCCATGGTTCCAGCCCCACTTCTTGCTCTTAAGGAGGACTCAGGTTCAGTTACCAGCTCCATACATAGCTCACAACCATCCAGCTCTAGGCAGTCTGATATCCCCTGGCATCCTCAAGCACCTACACACACACACACACACACACACACACACACACACTCACTCACACCCACACACATGCACACACACGCACACTCACACACATGCACACGCACACACGCACGTGCACGCACACGCACACACACGCATGCACACACACATTAACTGCAGTGAAAAACCATGAGCTGTGTCTAGATGGACATGCAGCAGGAAGTCTTTTTATTGCTTGGCAAAAGATGCATACAAAGGCAGAGGAACCGGTCTAAGCCAGAAGTGGCAGCCTTCTCCTTTTCTGGATTCAACAAGACACTCGGGAAAGAACTGCTCCTGCCCTGAACATAACCATAAGATTTCTCTGGTAATTATGTGCACAGTATCAGACTATTTTCATGGCACTCATGTGTGTTAGGTAGTGTGAGTAATCCAGGAATTACAAGGCACACAGAGGAAGACACGCGATGGAGCACAACTGTGATTCCAGCACTGGGAGTTTGTGCAGAAGAGGCTCACTGTGAGTTCAAGGCAAGCCCCGCCCACACAGTGAGATCCAGGTCAGCCTGGACTACAGTGTAGACCAGATCTCAAAAAGACAGACGGGGGTTGGGGATTTAGCTCAGCGGTAGTGCGCTTGCCTAGCAAGCACAAGGTCCTGGGTTCGGTCCTCAGTTCCGGCAGAAAAAAAAAAGAGACAGACAGACAGACAGACATTAAAAAGCAGCTATACTCTAGAACAAATGAAACTCAAGACGGATGATCAAAATGTGAATGCAGATCGCTCCTGAGAGACACAGCCAGAATACAGCAAATACAGAGGCGAATGCCAGCAGGAAACCACTGAACTGAGAACAGGACCCTGTTGAAGGAATCAGAGAAAGAACTGGAAGAGCTTGAAGGAGCTCGAGACCCCATATGTACAGCAATGCCAACCAACCAGAGCTTCCAGGGACTAAGCCACTACCTAAAAGACTATACATGGACTGACCCTGGACTCTGACCTCGTAGCAATGGTAGCAATGAATATCCTAGTAAGGGCACTAATGGAAGGGGAAGCCCTGGGTCCTGCTAAGACTGAACCCCCAGTGAACTAGACTATTGGGGAGAGGGCAGCAATGGGGGGAGGGTTGGGAGGGGAACACACATAAGGAAGGGGAGGGGGGAGGGGGATGTTTGCCCGGAAACAGGGAAAGGGAATAACACTTTCGAAATGTATATAAGAAATACTCAAGTTAATAATAATAAAAATAAAAAAAAAAAGCAGCTATACTATACATACAGAGGCCATGATATGTGTAAGCTAGACACAACCATCACCCACTTATTCGAGGAACTTAAGAACCTGCCAATGTCACATGCAGTGAGGAGGACAGACCTCCTGGAATTTATCCTGAAGCCCAAAGACAACAGGGGCATCTGTTGACAAAGGTGGCACCCTGGTAAAGGGAGAACCTGGAAGAGGTACTTCTCCTCTCAGGTAACGGCGTTTTGTGACCGAGCTCACTGAAGAGCATTACCACATCCACATCTAAGTACCTATCTGCCCCTGTTCCCAGGCTTTCTTGTCTAGAAGGAATCCATAGGCACTCTCCACATGAGAGGCAGGGTGGGCACGTTTGTCACCCACCTGCCTTTAGCCGGTACGGCTTGGACTGTCACTAAGATCAAAACGTCATGCTGGCAGTTGGGAGGCAGAGGCAGACTGTTCTGGAGTTCAAGGCCATTCTGGTCTTCAGGGCAAGTTCCAGGACAATACACAGGGAAACCCTGTCTTAGAAAACAAACAAACAAACATCTCATGCCACAGAAAGTTGTGGCAGGCAGCCAGCCCTACCATAAAAGAGCTCACCTTTAATTAGCTTACTAAGACAAACTCTGTAGAAAACATATTGTCTTAATTACTTGCTATTGCCATGACAACACACCATGACCAAGGCAACTTATAAAATAAAGCATTTAACTTGGGGCTCTAGGTTCAGGGGTGAACCAACCACCATTAGAGCAGGGAGCTTGGCAGCAGACAGGCAGGCTCAGCACGGGAGCCGAGAGCTCACATCTGACCCACCAGCAAAAGGGACGGCGACAGCCAACTAGGAATGGCGTGGGATTTCGAAACCTCAAAGCCCACCCTAGTGCCACAACTCTTCCAACAAGGCCACACCAACAGATCAACTGAGGAGCAAGCATTGAAACATACGAGGCTGGGGCTGTTCTCATTCAAACAACCACAGATGTTTCCAAAGAGCACTGAAGAGGGTATAAGGATGTAAGTCGTGGGGCTATCAAACATTCCCATTTTAAAGTACACTTTTAAATGATTTCAAGTATCTAAATATCAAAGTTTTACTAAAATACTTACAGATTCAAACCACATAATATCCTATTGTAAAGGACCAAAAGGTGTCATGCTGCCACTTGGAATGCCATGTGTACGGCTCAAAGTGCATTACCTTTGACAGCACCAAAGGGTCCGTAGGTCATGTTGCAGGCTGCCCTCTGAAGATGGTGCTCATACATCAACTTTATCTGATATTGGTTTCCATGCTCCACATTACCCAGTGTCCCTGTGGAGAAAGAGCGTAAAGGGACTGCTTTAAATCTGTTTATGCTGGTCTATATTAATGTCTTCTCATCCTCTATATCAGCTTTAAATCAACTTTAGTGAAATTAAAAATGGCAAACCAATAAAAGATAAGAACAATTAATACACTGGTCACAGAAAAAGCCAGCACAGTTTAAAAAGTATTTAAATCTCAGTTAGATTAATAGAGAAATACTACATTAGGGAGCATTTAATATGTGTTTCTATTAAGCATTCCTGAGTGAGGCATAATTATTTAAATGACAACAAAGCCATTTAGTTTCAGTTCTAAAATAAACACCGTTACATTTTCCACTATAAACAATAGAACAGGACAGCAAACAAATGACATCTTTAAAACAACTCATTTTCTTGTCCACATTATCAAAATATCTGACCCCTTCGAATACTATGTCCTAATTTTTTAAACTAGGGATTGAGCCCTACCACTGAGATGCACTGCCAGACCTTATATATGCTAGCCCTATGTTTTCTATGTTCAGAAAATTTGCCAATGAACCCTGAAACTATAAGAATATATTTTCTGCATTTTAGAATAGAAATGTCATAGCTTTAAATAAATAAACTGTAGACATTTTTCCTCTCCCTAAAAAGTATTGAAGCAGGGCTTCAGAGCAGACACTGAATGCCCGGCTCCTGACTGTCTGCTGCTTAGGGCCTTTCAGGGGACCGGCCCCCCTCAGGGCAGGTCTATGGCTCCCATCCCTGACAATCTCTCAGCAGCAAGTGGCCCCGAGACTGCACCATGCTCCCTGAAGAAGCTGTGTCTTCGGGTTTTTACTGCTGTGATGGATGACCAGGAACAACTTGGGGAGGAAATGGCTCATTTCAGCTCACAACTTCCAGTTCAAACTCCATCACTGTGCACAGCCAGCAGGAACTCAAGGCAGGAACCTGCAAGCAGTGACAGATGCAGAGGCCACGGAGGCATGGAGGTCACTGGTTTGCTCTCCATTGTTTGCTCAGCCTGCTTTCCTAAAGCACCCAGGACCACCAGCTCAAGAGTGGCACCAATCACAGTGATCTAGGCCCTCCCACCCCATCACCAATCAAGAGAGTGCATCCCAGTGTTGTCCACAATCTACTGAGACCATCTTCTCAGTTAAATTCCCTCATCTAAAATGATTCTAGCATCTGTCAAGCTAACGCAAAACGAGCCAGCCCAACTGACCCCTTGTCAACTTGATACACAGACACATCACTGTTCAACTAGAACATTTTCTTTTTCATTTGTCCCCAAGATGGCCTGTTAACATTAATAATAAAATATAAAACATAAATAACTTTAAAAGTCCCATAAAAAGTTTAGTCTCTTTAAATTATCCAAAACTTCTTTCAAAATTCAAGTCTCTCTAAAATATCCATGGTCTCTCAAAAATATACAAAGTGTTCCTAAAATCCCAAAGTCTTTCCAAACTCCAAACAGTATTGAAACCAGGGCCTCAGAGCCAGATACTAACTATACGCCCCATTCCTGGCTGTCTACTATGTCTCTTGAAAATTCCAAAGGCTCTCAAAAATTGTGAAGTTTCTTTAAAATATCCAAGGTGTCATAACTGTGGGCTCTCATTAAATCAGAATAAGTTATATACTTTCTCCAGGAGAGAGGAGCCGGAGCAGTCACAGTCAAATCACTGTCACACGTCTGGGACCCATGGTCCTCACAGCTCCCGAGGGCTTCCCACAGGACACTGCCTCAGCTCACACCACTTAGAAGCTCAGTCAGGTTCCACTCCAGGGCTCCTTCCTTCCCTGGTGATTGTCCCAGGGCACTGGCATCTCTAAAATGCTGGCGTCTCTGCACCCTCACCAAAACCTTTCCAGAGAACTACTCATGGACCCTGACTCCACCACGTGGTCCCAAGTCTCAACTTCCCTCCATGGCCCCCTCAACCCTGGCTTTGACATTCACTAATGACTTTCCCAGCTTCTCCGAGGGACTCCAGGTGCCAAGTCTCAATGCTCTCCATGACCCGAAAGGCTTCTAAATCCAAGTTCAGCCACCAACATAAGGTAGCCTGGGCCCTCTCTAGACTACAGCTTCTGTGCACTGAGCCCGAAGAAACATTTGCTCAGAAAATTGGTTTCGATGATGCCCAGGTCTCTTCTCGATCACAGCTGAGTCTTCACCCACAGCTGAGCAGCTCCAATTGTCCCAGTAGAGGTTTAGCTTTCGTAGTTCCTAAGTCAAAATATCAATGGCTCCCACAGTCCCACACAGAGGGACTCTCAAAGTTCCCTCTGAGACTGTACAAGCCAGGCCTCTACTGTCTGCATCACTCTGAAAATTCTTCTCTTCCAAACTCCCACAGAACATACCACCAAGATCTGAGCATTCAGCAACTTCTCTAGCACAAAACTCAAAAGTCCTTCCGCAATTGTCTGAAGCCATTGTTCAACTGCTGTGAAGAGACACCATGACCAGGGCAACTCCCATAACAGAAAGCATTTAATTGGGGGCTGGCTCACAGTTTCAGAAGTTTGTAACTTAGTTTCAAATAATGGACTCATTATCATCACGGCAGAAAACATGGTAGCAAGTATGGCCGGCATGGTGCTGCAGTAGTGAGAGCTACATCCTGATCTACAGTCAGAGAGAGGTAGAGGAGTTGGGGGAGCTCGGCCTAGCATGGGCTTTTGAAAACTCAAAGTTTCACTCGTAGTGACACACTTCCCCCAACAAGACTGCACCTCCTGATCCTTCTCAAACAGTGCCATGACTGAGCACTTGATGACTAGGCACTTGATGACTAAGCACTTGATGACTAAGCACTTGATGACTAAGCACTTGATGACTAGGCACTTGATGACTAGGCACTTGATGACTAGGCACTTGATGACTAAGCACTTGATGACTAAGCACTTGATGACTAAGCACTTGATGACTAGGCACTTGATGACTAAGCACTTGATGACTAGGCATTCAAATCTATGAGCCTATGAGAACCATTCAAACCACCACAACAATTCCCCCGAAAACATAATCAGGTTTGCCACAGCGATACCCCGTGACCTAGTTCCAATGTCTGTCCTAGGGTTTTCACTTCTATGGTTAAACACCACGACCACCAACAACCTGGGGAGGAAATGGCTTATTTCGGCTTACAACTTTCTGGTCATACTACATTACAGAGAAGCACGATCTTAAAGCAAGAACTTGGAAGCAGTGGCTGATGCAGACACCATGGAGGAGTTCTAATTACTGGCTTGCTCCCCACTGTTTACTCAGCCAGCTTCCTTAGAGGACCCAGGATCACCAGCCCAAAAGTCACATCTGGGCCCTCTCACATCAGTCATCAATTAAGAAAATGTATCCCAGGTTTTCCCCAGGTCAATCTTCTGGGAGTATTTCCTCAATTGAGGTTTACTCTTATGTAATGACTATAGTTTGTGTCTACTTGACATAAAACTAGGCAGCACACTGTGTCTTTATTAAAGATTCTACAAACTGGCCTTGGCTAAGGAAAGCACCACAACTGTGGAGAAGTCCTGGACCATTCATGTTTGTTTGTGCTCTATTCACAATGTGTCTATCAACAGATGAACAGGTTATAAAAGGTGTTCATATAACAATGAAGTTTTATTCAGCTATAAAGAAAACTGAAATGTATAATGAATAGCTACAGATAGTACAGAGAATTAGTCAGTGTTGAGTGATCAACCCTTAAAGGGGCATTTATTTATACCACTCCCTCTAAGACTTAAGGAACATCAAGGAAGAGAGAGCAGAAAGAATTTAAGGCCCAGATGACAGGGAGAAGGACTACAGAATGTTATCATCAGGAAATGATACCGCCATTGTAACCATGATCTTAGAGTGGCTGTGGTGGCCTACACTGGTACCACACTGGACTGGGCCTGTCAACAGTCAATCGTGGGGCAGGGAGGGACTCATGAGTCCTATGCCCCCCTGATGAACAAATGACTACATCTGGTCAGCTCTGGAGGAGGGGGAGGCATTGTCCTTCATTCTATCGACATTGGTGAGCACCTAAGGATAGTTCTAAACCCATCATTACTCTGCCAGATGGTTTTTACGTCAACTTGACTCAAGCTAGAGTCATCTGAGAGGAGGAAGACTCAACTGAGAAAATACCTCCATAAGATCCAGCTGTGGGAAAACATGCTTTGAAGAACACTTTCTCAATTAGTGATTGACCACAGAGGGACACATCGGGTAGGGACAGCACTGGAATCCTGAGTTCTATAAGAAATCAGGTTGAACAAGCCATGGAGCAAACCAGTAAGCAATACTCTTCCATGGCCTCGGCATCAGCCCTGCCTCTAAGTTTCTGCCCCATTGCCTTTGATGGTGATCTGTGAAGAGTAATATAAACAAGCCCTTTCCTCCCAAACGTGCTTTTGCTTATGGTGTTTTGTCACAGCAATAGAAACTCTGACGAAACAGCTATAGAGAGGACACAGATTAAAGTCAGTGGGTCACAAAAGAAAAGCCATGCAGGTGTGAAATAGGAGGTTGAAAGGGGTCATACAGAGATAAGAGAAGGCAGGAGAACATCGCCAGAGTGTATTATATACAAGCATGAAGTTTTCCAAAAAAATTGATTAATAATATAAACCCCTGGACCTGTAAGCCAGCCCCAAATTAAATGTTTTCCTTTATAAGAGTTGCCATGGCCATGGTGTCTCGTCACAGATCTCTAAATCCTAACTAAGACTATTATAACAATCAGATAACCAGGGCTCAGAATAAACCGTTTCCTTACTTCCTAAACGCGGATTATGTCAACACTGGCAGGTGTTTATAATCTCAGGTATTCCTCACGAAGCTGAGGCAGGAAGAGGCCTTGAGTCCAGAAGTTTAAAACCACTATGGACAACACAGCAAAGAAGAGGGAGAGGAAGGCGAGGAGGAAGGAGAGCAAGGAGGAAAGAGGAACGACAGGGCAGAGGCAGGAAGTGAAAGATGGAAAGAAGAATAAAATATGGCGGCAAAGAAGAAGCCATCGCCACTCCTTCGCATCTGGTCTTGAGTCTCTAAAAACAGAGCTTAAATTAAGCGTCCTGGGTTTGTGTGTTTGCCTTTCTGTAGGCAGAGCTGGTCTTGAACCCACTCATCCGGCCTCTGCCTTACAGGTGCTAGAATTACAGCCATGCACCATAAAGTCAGAGTGTCATGTATAAAGGAGTCTCTCCTGTGCCAGGAAGGGGGGAGCTTAACTCATGATGCAGAAAGCCGAGGCTGAATCTGCACAGTACAGTTTCTTTAAGTTTTTAAGTTGGTTTTATTTGTTGGGTGGGTGTATGTCCCATGTGTGCAAGCTGAAATGGACATCTTTTGTGTCACTACTGTTATGCCTGATCAGTGGCCCACGGTACTTCTCTAAATACACTTTCTCTTTCCTTTGCTTCAAAACTGAGCCCTGTATGGTTTCAGATCTACAGGAAACTAAGGATCTACACAGCAAATGGCATGACCACCTTCTTGGATCAGACACACGCACATATTCAATGCACACATTAAAAACTTTCCCCTTTGGTAATTTGTCTCTAGCCAATCTAATGCATAAGGTCCTCACCTAGGTGCCTTACGTAGGTAGATGGAAGAACTGGCTTCCTTCTCTACATTCTTCACCTCTCTCGGTCTGGTATTAGAAGGTAGAAGAGTGTGCTAAATTCAAACCATCAACACACTGTGAGTCTAACTCAGGAGCCATCTCCACTAACCACAACCAAGCTTCAACCAAAACCATGTGACAGTGTACAGTCAAGCAACGCAAACAATATGCTACCACCAGTGGAGCTACTCCTGCACCCCACACTTCATTTTCCTCACTAAGTGCTGCCTCCTGCGCTGCTGCCTCCTGTGCTGCTGCGCTGCTGTCTGTACTGCTGCCTCCTGCCTCACTGATGCACTGATGCCCGACAGAGGAGCTTTCTGAATCTCTCCTGTCTCTGGGCTCTGCTCTAGTCCCACCGTTCCTCACTCACTCTCGTGCTGCTGCAGAAGTGAATGCACCTACCGTATTCCAACAGAGGAAAGCAGCAGCACAGGACAGGAGGTGAGCCACTGCCACTCAGCCCCATGCCCTAGAAGGTTACCTTTCACACGCCAGTACAACAGGAAAATATGGGTGTAAAAGCGATCCAGGGTAATAAATAGTAAAAGTACTAAGGTGCCAAGAAAATCAGCAATCATGCCTAAGTCAGACACACAGAAAAGTGTAAGTAGCTAAGTAAGCTGCGGCATGGACCTAACAAGAGTTCCGGCTCCCAGAGAAGTTCCCAGAGGCAGCCGGCCTACACATGCCATGCTGCACCCACATGCAGCCCCACCCCCCATGGGAAGATGCTATGCACGACGTCCAGTCGGCAGGAAGTGAGCACTTAGCAGCCGGTGGCATAACCACGCTTTGGAGTCAGACATATTGGATGTTCCTATGTATACATATTATAATGCACGTGCTATAGGTTTTCTCTTGGTAACCCGTCGTTGGCCAATATAATGCATAACACCTCCACTAAGGAGCCTTCGTTATATAGAAGAAATACTTGTGGTTTTTTTCTCTTTCTCTACACTTTTCACATTTTCAGTCCGGCATTGGAAAGTGGGGGAGCTGGTATGTGGCCCTTCTGACTCCAATTCTAACTCGACTTCCTTGGCTCCATTACAGCTCCCTGCCTGTCAGTGTAGGGGCACATGGCCTCGCTCTGCCTGCTCACTGTGTCTAACTCTGCTTCCACAGTACTGCCTATGCCAAAGAAACAACCCACTGGCATTGAACTCGGGTCAGGCTGTGTAGAATTAATATTAAAGTCGGCCTGAAGAGAGCTCCTTGAGTTCCTATGAAACAGAGAACAATCTAACAGTTATCAACAAACTCCAACAAAGGAGTAGCCTCCACCAATCACAGCAGCCAAAAATGGCCCAAAGGTGGGACAAACTTAAGATTTCATATTAGGAAGCACAAGATTCAGGGTAAATAATTGAGCAAATTAAGCCTAAACTTGAAGCAGGAAAAAGAAACTGGCCAGGCAGGTAGAGGAGGGACTTCCAAGGCCAGCAACTCCACTTCTTGGCCTTCACCATCAGTCAGTCCAGGCTCAAGCAGAAGCTGGAAACAACTTGGCTCTATCCCAAGATCTGCCCTTGTCAGAGGCCACAGACAGCAAGGGCTAAGGGTACTGCCGTGCGTTCTTTCTGGCTTCCTGTTTTTATCTTTCCCCTCTTACATAGCAACCTAAATGAGACCGGATACCTGTGTGAGGCCATCCAAAGCCATAGTCCAAGACACCAGGATGGAGACACATGACCACCTCATGGATGGGACAACTGGGCGACCTGTTCATCCTCCCAAGCCAGTAAGGACTTCCTAACCCCTCCAGCCTCTGGGGTACAGACCTGGCCTGCTTCCTTTCTCTTATAACGCAGCTTCCTTCTAAAAGCCTATGCTCTGAAACTCATCCTTCAGGTCCTAAAGCAGTGGCTGTTGACTAACCAGGAACCTAGACCCTCTGAGCCCCCAACACACGCCATTTATGCTCAGCTGAGGCGAGAAAACCTCCATTACTCAAGGATACACTACCACACCTTCCTGCCCCCACTTTCTCCTCCCAGATATCAAAATGTCACTAGAACACGGGTTCAAACAGAATGCCAAATGCATTGATAAACTTCCAAAATTAAGGAAATACCACCCAAAACTCAGTGTAGCTGGAAAGAGAGGGCATATCTTTAATCCCAACATGAGGGAGGCCAAAGCAAGAGGATCTCTGAGCTCAAGGCTAGCCTGGTCCACATAGTGAGTTTCAGGCTAGTCAGAGCTACTAGTGATGGTCTGTCTCAATAAATAGATAAATATTTTTAAAATAATTTTTATAAAAATGGTGCAATTGCAGAGAATACAGACAACTTATTTTCCTTCAATAACTTTTTTGGAATGAAGGTAACATTTAAGAATCTAAATTTTCTGGCCTTTTTTTTTAGAAAATTATCATGACATAAATATTAAAATTACTTGTATTACCAAAAATAAATCATATAAGATATATAGGCTGAATATACTAGTTATATATGATTATGGGCTACATAAGAAAATCTGTTTTAAAATATCTCCAAAATTTTTCCAAGAATATTAAAGGAAAAAGAAACAAATTATAGGTCTTCTAACAAGTTTTCAATGGGATTTTATATAAGCAATCTAGAAATGCTTAAGTAGCCCAGAGCCATCACGCAGTAAGTGTACATCCCCTAGTCAGAGCACACACAGTAAGTGTACATCCCCTAGTCAGAGCACACACAGTAAGTGTACATCCCTAGTCAGAGCACACACAGTAGGTATACATTCCCTAGTCAGAGCACACACAGTAAGTATACATCCCTAGTCAGAGCACACACAGTAAGTATACATCCCTAGTCAGAGCACACACAGTAAGTATACATCCCCTAGTCAGAGCATACGAGCACAGGAAAAATAAAGGAGAACCTCTTCTTCCCTTCCAAGGGTCATCGTCAAAATTCTAACAAGAAGTCAGATGCCTGTAAACGCTTACTGTGACATACATAACTTTTGGAGAAGAATATTTAAAAGAATACAATCGCTGTGAATTCAAACACCTGTGACTAGAAAGGGGACTCAGCAGTTACAAGCACAGCACTGGCTGCTCCTACAGGGGACCCACATCAGGCGGCTCACAACCACATGCAACTCCAGCACCAGGGGATCTGTGCCTCCTTCTGGATCCCAAGGGCACGCACATATGCACACATGCAAACACAGACATGCACATGCACACACCCTTTAAAGATTTATCTTTAACTAAGTTCCAACATCTCAGCTCAGAAACTAAGGCCCATCAGAAAATAATATAAGCCAGATGTGGTGGTGCACACCTGGAATCATGAAACCCAGGAAGCCGAGGCACAAGAATCACAAGTCTGAGGCCCCCTGACCCTGGGCTACATTATTCAGAGATCAGAAAGTAAGGGAAGGAAAGTAGAAAGAACCAGAACTTTTAGATCATCGAGACACAGATGTTACATATAAGCTGAAAGACAGGGTATCCAACACAGGAAAATCCACCCACTAACCTTCCAAGAGAATTACTTCAAAGACTGAATTCACTCCAAGTCTGTTTCGGAAGCTTGTCAACTACAAAAGAGCTTCATGAAAGCAGGCCAAGGCTCTGGGTTCAATCCTCAATACCACAAAACTAAGAAAGGGTGCACAGGAAAGAGCTCAGGGAGAGAGGGGGCAGTGGGAAAAGAATGTCAGAGGCAGCTGACATTGTCACTTCCAACACTCAACATCCACTTTAGCTACAAGTACCCATGCTTACCCTGAGGCTGGGAGAGCTAGCTCAGAGTCCAGCCTGGAATCTTCAAAAACATAACCAAGGGCTGGAGAGATGGCTCAGTGGTTAAGAGCGCTGGCTGCTCTTCCAGAGGACCTGAGTTCAATTCCAGCAACCACATGGTGGTTCACAACCATCTGTAATGGGATCTGATGCCCTCTTCTGGTGTGTCTGAAGACAGCTACAGTGTATTTATATATAATAAATCTTTAAAAGAAAGAAAGAATTATAACCAAAAGAACAAAAAACGTTAACTCCCCATGCTTTTGAATTTAAGCCAAGCCATGAAAATCACATGAACTGTCAGCCTGTTAATATTACAAAAGGCCACAGAAATGAGAGGCAGGGGAGTCAGGTGGGCATAAGGAAATGTGGTTTGGACAATTCCTTGGTCTCCAGGGAATATAAAGCTTTTAAACGAATGCACAGGATAAAAAAGCAACAACCCTGCCATTCCCTTAGCAAATCTCTCTTATTTCAACACTAAGAAGGACACCAGTTTTCCCCAAACTGTGACTAAACGAGTTTCTTTACTGAGCTCTTGCACGAACACAGTGTCCCTGGTCTGTGGTACTTAATCGGCTCCCGTCTTGCTAGCCGTAAGTAAAATGGCCACAGAAGGCTCGGCGTCCTATCTACCTCCCTGCTTAGAATCCCCACAGGGCCAGAAGGAGCGAATTATCTCAGGTCAGGGAGTTACTAACTAGGGGCAAGTTCTCTTCCACAGCCCGTGAAAACCAGACAGTAAAGTGTCATGTCCAGCTAACACAATTATGGAATGCAGAGGGGACATGTCTGTGCCCAGCTCTAAGACGGCAGAGCTGGATGCAGGCTCTTTTCTCACCCTTTCTCTGGCCCGACTGAAACACGGCGTGAGTTAAAAGTCAGCCTGAGCATAAGAAGGAAGATCCTCTCCACAACTAGTCAACGCAGAGAGTGACACTCAGCCCTGAACAGGACATTTGTATCCTATCCCTCCCTACATCAGGAAATATCACCAACAAGGGAGCAGATCCACCGTTAGGGCCAAAGGCAGTGTGAGGGATGCTATGAAATGCTGTCTTCTAGACATGACTGGGCCATCACACACACGCACTCAGCAGCTGCAGCTGTCAGCACGAGGCCTACAGGAGACGAAGCCAGTCGACACTCCAGCACGGACAGAGGGGGCCCGTGAGGCCCCACTCGTGGCTCTGGAGCTACTGGCAGTTGATGGCCACTAGGAAGGGGAGACTCAGTTCTGTTCAGGCATGCGGATATGATCTACAAACACCGTAATTATGTATGAAGTTGCTGAAGAATAAATAATAATGATATGTTTTCTATTTATTAAGCTTTGCTTTGTGTGTAGGGTGTACTGTCTACATGTATGTCTTTGTACTTCATGGATGCCTGGACACATCAGATCCCCTGAGACTGGAGTTACAGATGATTTTGAGCCATGATGTGAGTGCTGGGAATCAAACCTGGGTCCCCCGGAAGAGAACCAGTGTCCTTACCCATAAGCCATCTCTGTAGTCCCAAGATGATTTTTTTTTTAAGATCCTGTCTTCAAAAGAGAAAAAAACCAAGCACTAAATATACAAAATAGAGTAACCTATATCATTTTGTTATTATTATTATTATTATTATTATTATTATATACTAAATACATGTCCTTTCACTAGAAAAGGCAACTTTTTCTCTAGAGAGGTTTCTCTCTGTAACTCCTGCTGGCCTCTAACTCTCACACCCCTGTGTTAGCTTCAGCAGGCTGGGATTGTAGGCATGCATCCCCATGGCCACCTCAGAACACATTTCACCATGACACCAGTGGCATTCACTCAGTCAGACCTCTGATAAAGGCAGATGACAGCGGTGACAGAAGCGGGCAACAACGAAAGCCCTGCCACAGGACAAGGTGGCCCACAGCTGTCACCACAGCACTGCGACACAAAGACAGACAGGAAGGCTGGCCAGCAGGGCCACATGGTCCACACGGTGAGCTCTCAGCCAGCCTGCACTGCTAGTAAAATCCTTTCTCAAAAATCAATCCATCAGTCAATAAAGATGAGTGACCGTCACCTGCTCCAATGCCACACATCAATTTGTAGTTGTTTTCCACTGTCTACCATGCCCCCAGATACCAAGGCTGCCTTTAAGAGCTAACAACATTTGCCCCTGAAATATCCTTAATTTTAATGAGGGCCAAAATGCTAAAAATCAAGACACTACAGACTGCACACCAAACTTGTACCTACAGGACCACATCAGGGACCCAATTTTGCCTCAAACTCAAGTGTCTTAAGGTCTGACTCAGTGAGGACAGAAAGCCAGGAAATGGGAACTAAAAAAGAAACACCTAGGGCTGACCAAGGAAAAGACATTTCAAACCTGTCTGACTCACGGCTAATCACCTGTCTACCATGGCTGAGCGTCAGGGGTCCTGAGAAGCTGGAGCCTCCTGAAGTCAGTCACAGGCAACTCTAGACCCACATTCCTGACAACACGAGATTATAGGAGACTCTGATAAAAACAACAGCACATAAGAATAGTGGGCCAAGAAATGTACAGAATAGAATGGCTGGAGACTGGAAAATCCTCACATGAACACTTTGTATTCAGTCCTGAGATATCATCCGCTCTTCCACCAGGCGCTCAGCTTGTGACGTAAATCCCACAGGAGAAGAGAGTCCTCTTACCTGAGACGGAGTAGACACAGAGCTTCCGGGAGTGCAGCACAGCCAAATGGAGCATCTCGGAGCCTCTGTGAACGGGACAGTTTCAAAAGCTTTTAAGTGTTAGTTTCAGATAGAACCTCAAAGTTACAAGTTATTTTCAAAAAAACTATAGTTACTAAGAGTTAATAGAACAATTTGTAGGCTTGAGTCTAAGCTGAGAAATATTCACACCAATGGGCCTCTAATTCAAGCCACACACAAGGCTGAGTCAGGGGAGCCAACATCTCCCCGGAGTCAGCCAGATCTACAGAGGGAGATAAATGGGAGAGGAAGAGGGGAGATGGCCAGGCATGGTGGACACAGCTTCAGTTACAGCACTGAGGGCGGAGGCAGGCAGGTCTCCATGAGTTCCAGGCCAGGCAGGTCTACAGAGTGAGCTCCAGCTGGTGACGCATAGTAAGATCTGTCTCCAGAAACAAGAGAGGAGGACAGGGGTGTGAAAGAGGAGAGGGATGACGGAAGAGGAGACCAAACTCGGGGCCCTGAAGAGTGAGCCTCTGTGAGTCCACTCCACAGCAAGCTCCACGTTCTGCTCCTGCCTCCAAGTCCCCTGGTCTCCCCGAGCCTGTTTCTCCCCCGGGAAGATAAGAGGTCACAAGCCAGTGCAAGTGCCTGGTGGAATGAACGAGCACAATGCTGTCAGTGTTAACACGGCACAGACGACCTCCAGACCCCAGCTCTCTTTAGAAAACTCTCAGCTCTCACTGAAGCTCGAATGGAAATGGAATACTAGCCTCTACACTGCCCCTCCTGCCAGGTCGCTGGGCACAGTCGTCAGGGGCTCACAAGGGGCACTAATGAGGAGAGGCTGCGGAAGGCTCTGGTTGACTGGGGACGATCACCAGACTCAGGAGGTGGCTGCTGCCTGGGTCTGCTCTTGACAGAAAAGCCAGAAAGCAGATGTGAAATGTCCTGGTTCTTTTAAATTAGTAGCTCTTTTAGACTTAAAACACTGCGGGCCAGCATGCCCTCGTGGGCATCTCTGTTGCAGACTCAAGGTTAAAGTCTGAAGAGGAGTCTGCTGATGCGCCTTCCCCACATGTGCCCGCTCACCGGAGCCTGGCACCCGCCTGACACAGGAAGAGCTGCACAAGGCTGGCAGCACACAGCGCTGGCCAACGGCCCAACGAGTCCCTCGGCCTTGGCCTCCCTGCCACCACAGTGTGACAGATGCTATTCAGCTACCACAGACTCGGTAGTGCTTCCAGAACTTTGTGGGCCGGGGCACTCGGCACCATACTTTCTCCTTATTCCAAAAGAGAACAAGACGGCTTGAAAAGAAAGCCCCGCCCAGACTGCGTCACAACGGGGTCTGAGCCGTGGCCGCGTGCTTCTGCACTCTAACACGTCTTTCTCTAACGTGCAGATCATCACATGCTTCAGGTAAGGTCACTGAGACAGAGGCTGCAAAAGAGGCCGAGAGCCTGTCGCCAGCTCTGATGCCCTTTTCTGTACTCTGCACGCATGCTACACACACACATACACATAATTAAAAGTAAGTAAATCTCTAAAAAAATAACTGGCAAAAGAAGAGAGCAGCCATTCGTTGTTACCCACCTTCCTTCCCACCAAGTGACCACAGAAGTGAGAGCAGAGCATAGACCAGGACTGACCACTGCCCATGTCACAGCACAGGATCACCAACCACATGACCAGGGCTGACCACTGCCCATGCCATGGCATAGGATCACTAACCACATGACCAGGGCTGACCACCACCCATGCCACAGCACAGGACCACCAACCATAGACCAGGGCTGACCACCGCCCATGCCACGGCATAGGATCACTAACCATAGACCAGGGCTGACCACTGCCCATGCCACAGCACAGGACCACCAACCATAGGCCAGGGTTGGTCACAGCCCATGCCATGGCATAGGATCACCAACCACATGACCAGGGTTGGTCACAGCCCATGCCATGGGTGGGACAAACATTAAATCATCTCTGCCATTGCCCAGAAAAGCAGCAACAGAACAGAGAGAGAAAAGGCCACACTGAGCTGAGCTGGCTCAGCGCAGACAGTGTCATGGTAACAACTGCACTGTGGGCAGGAACTCTAGGGATGAAAGGTCTGTGTCTCCTCCTAGCACTCTAGCATGGTTTTAGGTGGATCTGCCTTTTGATGAGAGGTCCCTTAGCCAGGTGTCCCAACTGGAGACAACTGCATATTTAAAGGCGGAAGTAGATTTCACTGTTTACTGCAACATACCGTGCTCTGAGGAGGTATCCCTAAAATCGTGTAGGAGATGGGATGGAATTGTAATAGACGTGAACCATTTCCACCCTGAAAATCCAAAGATCTGGTTTCAGAGTTGTTCGCCTGAAGGGATCAACGTCAGGACTGGAGTTTCAGTCCCACCCTTGAGTTCAGCCTTCCAAGCAGGTGCACTCGCTCACAGGAGCAAGAAACCAAGGCTTCCTTCTGACAAGATCTCCAGCTTATGGCCAAGAACACAAATGGAGGCCCCATCCCAGAAGTACCTCTCCAACCTCTGCCTCCTGTCCTCATCATTCTCCCTGTGGGAAGATAACTAACTCTGCTGCGTGTCATGTGACAAACTGGGAGCAAGCCTGAGTTCACATAAGGGAGCAATAAACATGTTCTAGGAGCCCATCCAAACTCCCTGGTAGACTTTGGATCACACACTTTAAAGTGTCCTTGGTTCTGGCTTCTCCCAGTTCTTACCTGGGACTTAAAATGTTAAGGCATTGTATTAACTCATGATTTTAAAAATGGCAATAATGTAACAATCGCCTAGCATACCTGCAACCTTGGGTTACAATCCCCAGTACTACAGAACAGAGGGGGAAAGAGAAGAGGAGAGAGTACATGACGGGAGAAAGAAGAGGGGAGGAGAAGAGATGGGAGGGAAGAGGTGTCAAGGACCAGCCTCGGCTTGGGGAGTTCTCAGAGAAGAGGTGTTTGAGAGAAGCAAAACAAATGACTCAAAGTCAAATCATGGGTCCAAGCTGGTGACCTATGTTCTGCTCTAAACAGCTTTCCAGACTGCTCTATGTTTGCTTGGGACAGTTCTTCAAGTAATTCTCTCCTGTTATTCAAAAAAAATTCTGTATAGCTCATCTCTTACAGATCAAAAGCCCAGAGATTTTTTTATTTTATTTATCAATTCAGTCATTACTCCAGCTTCCCTTTTGATTATCTCATGAATCAGCATCCCATGACCCCAGACCCTTAATTCTTAGAAAGAGACAGCAACAGTAAGCACAGACAATAAGATAGCTGGATGTGACCCTGCCATGGAATTACCATACCTACTACACCCAGTCCTGGATCTAAACTCCCTCTGCCCCAGGCTGACCTTGAACTCAGGAATCTGCCTACCTTTGTATGTCTTTGTATCTTTCTAACAGGCTGGCTCACGGTGCAGCTGCTTCTGTCCCTTTATATCTGTGATGCTCCTTATACAATTCATATTGCATCTTTATATTTTGGATAGTTGAGAAATTTCTCTACTCATGTTTTCAGTGTTATTTCCCACAGCCTTAAGGGCTGTCCTGAAGGTCACAGCATTCTACCATTTTGCTAAAACATAGACAGGACCTCGCCTCTAGGATTCATGCTGTCTCTAATTATGGAGTCATTAACCTTGGCAGAGGGAACACTCCTCAAAGGAGAAACATGAAAATGTGTACATTATTATACAAACAAGCCTTATGCCCATAGCAATCATCAACACTCATGAAGGCCCACATTGCTGGCTCTGTTCCAGGGATAGGAAACCATGTCATACTGTCCCTTACATGGTCAAGCTGGACTCAGCAGAAGAGAATGGAGAGGACAGAAATTACAAATTTTAATCCCAGCACTTAAGAAGCAGAAGCAGGTAAATCTCTGAGATCAAAGCCAGCCTGATCTACATAGTGAAATCCAGGCCAGTATCAAAAATAGAATAAAATAAGGTTTTTGCTCACTGGTGAAATAATGGCACAGATATTAAATGGGAGGTGGGGAGGCCAAATACCTCTGACTGGATTTAGAATCTGATTCACAGGAAGGAATTCATGCCAGGCACCATGCATAAACCTAGTCAGAAGCCCATGGATAGAGCCCATAGGACTTGGGAGAACCTGATTGCTGTACGCTAACCTGTCAAGTTGCCAAGCTGCCTTCTAAATGTTCATATGCACACCCATAGACCTGTGCTATGCTCACCCTCAGTCAGAGGAACTTCTTTTTGGAGTAGTTGCTAGGAGAAGGTAAGTCATTTTCCTTTGAGGTATGGCCACTAGCATATTCCCATGCTATCGTAGATGGCCCTACCCCCACACATGCACCAGTAGCTCTATTTAGCCTCAGTATTAGTTGGGCTACCAAAAGAAAAAAAGAAGGAGGACTTAAAGCTGGGGTTATCCAGAGGGAGTTGGAGGGCTGGGTGAGGGTGAACGTGAACTAAATATACACAGTATGCATAAATGAAATTCTCAAATAGCATAAATGTCATATTGAGAATTATGTTAAACCATAAAGTTAATGGCACACAGCTCTGGTATCCAGCCACTGGGAGGCTGAGGCGAGAGCACCCACCATCACTCGTTGAAGCCAGAGGGGTGCACACAATGAGACTCTATCTCCATTTCACTGGAATAGTCAATAAAGACCAAACGGAAAGGGAAAATGCACCTGAGATGGAGAACCTTTGAGCATCCTACTTTGTAAACCCAGCGTGTCCAGGTTCACAATGACCACCTGCCCACAATGTGCACAATGACCACTTGTCCACAATGTGCACAATGACCAACTGTCCACAGTGTGCACAATGACCACCTAACCACCACCGGCATTTAGATGGAATCAAAATTTACCAGTCATCTAATGATAGTGTCTTCCTGATTCAGCCTGTCACCATCCATAAAAGGCTTGGTTTTGTTGATATTTTGTTGTTTGGGGGGTTTGCTTGTTTGTTTCTGTTTTTATGTGGTGGGTGTTTTGCCTGCATATATATCTATACACCACACACATGCAGTGCCCACAGAAGCCAGAAGAGAGAGATGGCTCCCCTGAAACTGGAGTAACTGACTCCTATGAGCTGTGATGTGGGTGCTAGGAATCTCTGGACTAGGAGCCAGTGTCTTAACCACTGACCCATCTCTCCAGCCTGTGAATTTAGTTAAATTAAACATAATTACATTATTCTGCCCTTTCTTTTCCTCACTCCAACCCCTCCTGCATTCTCCCCTACTGCCTTCTCAAATAACCTGGCTCTTTTCCTTTGATATTGTGGCATGGGGTGGGGGAAGGGAGATGGACAAACTGTTTAACCATTTAGGACACTAGCCCATGGGGTGCCTGATTCTCCTTCTCTGGGCCATCACTGCCTGTTCATAGTTCTTTAAGTATAGGAGGGACTTTCTCCCCTCCACACTAGCATGCATAGTGACATTGTCATTGTTCAGTGTTGGGCACAAAGGTCCTTGTGCTCACAGATAAGCACTAGGGGAACCCAGAATGTTAAACACCCGGGGCTGTCTCTTTGAAGATGGATGGATGAGTGGATGGATGGATGGATGGATGGATGGATGGATGGCCTTGTTTCCAGGGGATGGATGTGGTTAGTAGGGAGGTGGCTGGCTAGGTTTCTAGCACCAGGCATGATTTCCCTCCTGTTCAGTGGGCATTAAGTGCAAGTAGACAGCTACTGGTTACCAAAGGATATGAGAGCTGTGACTGCACCTTTAGGGTAGCTGCTGTGCTCGTCAGTGACGTAGTTCATCGATGTCACAGCCCGTAGGTCTGTTGACTGCACCCCTTGCTTGGCACCTCACATAGTGCTTTCTGGTCCCATACAAGTGAGACTGCAGGAAGGGGACTTTCAGGTTAGAGCCCAGGCCTCAAGTTGGATGGATGGCTTTTTGAAATTAGCATGAGTGGTCGTATCAACAGCAGGCTTCGTTGTGCTGTTCCCGGGATGTGTATAAGGCACCCTGCTACCCTCCCCCCTCTGCTCCCATCTCTCCCTGTTGATCCCATTTCTAGTCATAATTCTCTTTTGAATTTGGAGTTTTCCTTGTCTTGTTTTCCTTTGTTTAGAGGTTTTGAGAAGGGTATCTCCATGTAGTCCAGGCTGGCCCCAAACTCAAAGTAGTCCATGCTGGGATTACGGGTGGCATCACCATACTCAGATCACAGTATTTTTAAAGACCAAGAAATACAGATTTTCTGGATGTCCCGGCTACTTTTCTGTTGCCACGATAAAATGCCATGACCAAAAGCCATGTAAGGAAGTGGCGCACAGTTCCAGGGGGATAAGTGTTTGCAATGGTGGGGAAAGTGTGGCAGAGAGAGCAGGAATCAGAGACGTAGAGGAGGGTGAGCTATAACTCTCAGAGGCCGCCCCCAGTGAGCTTCCTCCAGGATGGCAAAGTTCCACAACTTCCCCAGACAGCACCCCCACCTGGGCCTCAGCTGCTCCCACAGAGGACATTGCTCACT